>NC_091992.1:93593802-93747192 GCF_044704955.1 Pristiophorus japonicus
TAAACAGATTATAATGATGAAGTTTGACAACAGTGTCTGAATTAAATGCAGCAACTGTGTCTGTAAACAGGGATTACATAGCTGTACACAATATGCATTTGTTTTATAACGGATGTTTAAACATCCACTGAGCCACTGCCAGCACAGTGGTGTGTTTTATTTCGGTAACTTTTAGAAAACATATTTATGTGCCCTGTTGGAATACTTTATGGTTTAAATGGTCATGGTATCACAGCATCCTTTCCCTTAGCATTTTTCACGTTAGAGCAAATGAGGGAGAAAGGGGAACTTGAATCTTGTCTCTATCTTTGAATAACAGTTTAAAAACACAAGGACACAGATTGCTAAACACCCAGGTCGAGGAAAAGCCTCATACCCTGATAAGTGACTATCGTTTAACTGTGGCGACTTGGCAACTAAAGATTGGCTTACATACTTTAGCTGTATTATTTGCAGGTCACCTTGTCGTTTAATATAACACTATATATCAATTATATAAAATCTAATATTGTTATTAGTCAATGTAATAAAGTTCGTTATTATAAAAACCATTCGTGTGTGAATCATGAGCGGCGTTATTGTCGCCGAACTAACACTTTGTTGTGACGGTAACCACGGAGGAAATTCTCCAACATGTCGCGTTTATTTTTTTAGGGTTAAAATAACTTAACTCTTAGAATCTTCTGTTTCCTTAATAAAAACATCCCAATAATGGATAATCAAGGGGCTATAGAGAGGGAGGAACATAATACAATCACCATCACTAAAGTAGTAGTATTCGGTAAAATAATAGGACTAAAGGTGGGCAAGTTCCCTGGACCCGATAGCTTACATCCGAGGGTCTTAAAAGAGGTAGTGCAGAGATAGTGGATGCATTGGTTGTAATCTACCAAAATTCCCTGGAATCTGGGGCAGTCCCAGCAGATTGGAAAACCGCAAATGTTACGCCCCTATTTAAAAAAGGAGGCAGACAAAAAGCAGGAAACTATAGACCAATTAGCCTAACATCGGTCATTGGGAAAATGCTGGGGTCCATTATTAAGGAAGCAGTAGCAGGACATTTGGAAATGCATAATACAATCAAGCAGGGTCAGCATGGTTTTATGATAGGGAAATCAGTTTGACAAATTTGCTGGAGTTCTCTGAGGATGTCACGAGTAGGGTGGATATGGGGGAAACCAGTGGATGTGGTGTATTGGATTTCCAGAAGGCAATCGATAAGGTGCCACATAAAAGGTTACTGCACAAGATAAAAGTTCACAGGGTTGGGGGTAATATATTAGCATGGATAGAGGATTGGCTAACTATCAGAAAAGAGAGTCGGGATAAATGGGTAATTTTCCAGTTGGCAAACAGTAACTAATGGGGTGCCGCAGGGATCAGTGCTGGGGCCTCAACTATTTACAATCTATATTAATGACTTGGCTGAAGGGACCCATGACTTGCCAAGTTTGCTGATGCTACAAAGATGGGTAGGAAAGCAAATTGTGAAGAGGACACAAAATCCGCAAATGGATATAGACAGGCTAAGTGAGTGGGCAAAAAAATTGGGAGATGGAGTATAATGTAGGAATGTGTGAGGTTATCCATTTTGGCAGAAAAAATAAAAAAGCAAATTATAATTTAAAAGAAGAAAAATTGCAAAGTGCACCCAGGGGTCCTTGTGCATGAAACACAAAAAGTTAGTATGCAGGTACAGCAAGTAATCAGGAAGGCAAATTGAATGTTGGCCTTGATTGCAAGGGGGATAGACTATAAAAGCAGAGAAGTCCTGCTACAACTTTACAGGGTATTGGTGAGGCCACATCTGGAATACTGCATACAGTTCTGGTCTCCATATTTAAAAGGAAGGATTTACTTGCATTGGAGGCTGTTCAGAGAAGGTTCACTAGGTTGATTCCGGAGATGAGGGGGTTGACTTTTTAAAGATAGGTTGAGCCTATACACATTGGAGTTCAGAAGAGAGGTGATCTTATCGAAACATACAAGATAATGGGGGCTCGACAAGGTGGATGCAGAGAGGATATTTCCACTCATCAGGGAAACTCTCAGACTAAGGGGCTGCCCCTTTAAAACTGAGATGAGGAGGGAATTTCTTCTCTGAGGGTTGTAAATCTGTGGAATTCTCTGCACCAGAGAGCTGTAGAGGCTGGGTCATTGAATATATTTAAGGCAGCAAAAAGACAGATTTTTGAGCGATAAGGGAATAAAGGGTATGGGGAGTGGGAAGGGAAGTGGAGCGGAGTCCATGATCAGATCAGCCAAGATGTTATTAAATGGTGGAGCAGGCTCGAGGGGCCAAATGGCCTACTTCTGCTCCTATTTCTTATGTTCTTATAAACCTTCAATAGAGATGCATATATCCAATAAAGAAATCACAAATATAAAGTTCACCTGGGCTAGATTATTTTACATATTATTTCTCCTTTTATCTCTCCCACCCAATGCTTTACAGTTGTCTTACACTATGCACCTTGTTGAAAAGATCAGAGGTAACCTGCTTCCACTACCACTCTCACCAAAAGTTGCAGGAAAGTGCACTCATCCTTAGCTCCTCTGTATAGAAGTATACAGCTTCCCGTTGGTTCTTCTGCAGAACAAAGCCAAGAACTTGCTGATGATTAAACAGCAGGGGCAACTCTGTCCTTCAGCTGCATGCACCAGCTTGTTTGTACACCAATGGCAATCATAAATACAAATGCAACACAAAACATATCCCAGTACAGGTTAACTAATCTGTTGTCAGCAATATTACAGTTTTCATTCACCTTGCTTTGCTTTTAGCTTGTCTTCAATTTATGAATGCCCACTCTTTCTTCCACTGAGACATAACTTTCTTAATGGAAAACTATTTGAACAAAATAACTTCTGCACTACAGTTTAATGCACCGATTGATGAAAATAGTTAAAATTACAACCTGCCTTTCACTGTGTAAATCGGAACAGAAATAAAAGGCTCATTTGTCTCCAACAGAAATTCCAATAAAATGGACCTACTTCTACTTCAGCATTTAATTCAATCACCATCGCTCACCACTAGATTTGAAATGTGCCTTACCTCATCTATCTCCTTGATCCACCTGTCGATACCATCAAATGACCAGCGATTTGTAATGTCGTAGACCAAGATCACACCCTATGAATTTCAAAGAGAGCTTGTATAAATCCAATTGTTCACTAAATGTCTTGCAACTCACCAAAACAAAAAGCAATTTCACGACAAGATATTCTCCTACTTACCTTTCCAGCAACAAATGCCTATCCTTTTTCAAAAATGTACTTCCATCCCTTCCTTCACAGGGTTTGTTTCCCCATTCATTACTCCTTTTTCTGGTTTTAACCTTCCTCATTTCTATTCTTCGGTTTCTTCCTTTGATTATGTAGCTTGTTTCTTTGCCTTTGCCTTGGCTACACTGTTATTGCTTATTAACTATTGTTATTTTTATTCCTTCCTAATATTCTCAATTGTTATTTGTTCTCAACTGTAAATATAAGCAAAATACTGTATGAAATTTAGGTACAGTGAAAAATGTTACATGCAGAATTGTATGTGCATCTGCCTTTTAGTTAGGGAATCCTTTGAGGTTGTTGTTGCTGGACAACACAATATAATAATTTTAGAATGAATTTGTCTGTTCCCAGATTGCTACGTTTGCACAGAAATAAGTTATTCTAAAAGCAGAAATGATCAAAATTCATCTTATGCGAGTCATATTTGACAAAATTACACAGTGGCTTGACTCCCAACCAGGTTCTTTGCTTTGTCTTTGTTATAGTACTTTTACTTATTAACAATCAATTTCAAACTCCTTTACATTTTCTTTCTCAAGCTCTTTCTACATATTAAAGCAAATTAAACATTCTATGAAATATAGGTGCAGCACAATAGGTTGCTAGTTTTAATCTTCATGGTGCTGGTCATTCAAACCTGCTCACCACAGTTCTCAGCCAGGCTGCTGGATGGAGCATCAAGTCAACAGAGGTATTCCAGCCAAGCGCATACAAACAAAAATGTTTTTTGTCTAGCCTGTGGAATCCAAATCATGCCACTGAGTGGCCAAAATGATGAAAATAATGACAATAGCTGGAACAATCCATTACCAAGGGGACACAACTATTCTGGCTGGAAAAAGAAAGCATTGTGCTCAGCTTGAATCAAAAAGTAATAAAAAGGAGCAATGTCTGCAATTGCTCCTTTCATAGTGTTAGAATCATACAGCATAGGAGGCCAATCGGCCTATCGTACCTGTACTGGCTCTTTGGTAGAGCTATTCAATTAGTCCCACTCCCCTACTCGTTCCCCTTAGCCCTGTAATTTACGTTCCTTCAAATATTTATCCAATTCTCTTTTGAATGTTACTATTGAATCTGCTTCCATCACCCTTTCAGGCAGTGCACGTCAGATCACACCAACTTGCTACGTAAAAAAAATGTTTCCCCATGTTGCCGCTGGTTCTTTTACCAATCTGTGTCTGCTGGTTACCGACCCTTCTGCTACTACAAAACAGTTTCTCTTTATTTACTCTATCTAAACCCTTCATGATTTTGAACACTTCAATCAAATCTCCTTCTCTGCTGTAAAAAGAACCACCCCAGCTTCTCCAGTCTCTCAACATAACTGAAGTTCCTCATAGAAACATCGAAAATAGGTGCAGAAGTAGGCCATTCGGCCCTTCGAGCCTGCACTGTCATTCAATGAATTCATGGCTGAACATGCAACTTCAGTACCGCATTCCTGCTTTCTCACCATACCCGTTGATCCTCCTAGTAGTAAGGACTACATCGAACTCCTTTTTGAATATATTTAGTGAATTGGCCTCAATAACTTCCTGTGGTAGAGAATTCCACAGGTTCACAACTCTTTGGGTGAAGAAGTTTCCCCTCATCTCGGTCCTAAATGGCTTACCCCAGAATTGAACACAACCGCCCCCCCCTCCCCTACCCAGTGTGTATCTCTCTCGGTCTGTCTGTGTTTTTCTCTCACTCTGTGTCTGTCAGTGTCAGTGTCAGTCTCTGTTCGTCAGTGTCTGTTTCTGACAGCGGGGGGGGGGGGGGGGCGGGGTGGGGGAAGAAGAGGGAGGGGGAGAGGAAAGGGAGGAGGCTGAATGGGCCCGGCTGACGTGAAGAAGCCGGGCCCAAGACTTCGGGCGGGGCCCGCCTCCAGCAAGGTAGGTGGCCGGGGGTAGCCGGACCGGGAGCGGGGTCATCGGAGGGGTTGGGGGGTCGCGGAGCGGGAGCCGGGGGGTTGAGAGTGCCAGCTGGAGCCAGAGCAGGAGCTGGACCAGGGAGGTGCAGCCTGATCCTTACAGCCCCAGTGAGGCCATTTGGCCAGGGCTAGGGGCTGCGTGCTTCGGCCCCTCCCACACAGTTTTGGGCCCACTGTAGAGCACCTGTGCAGAGGTCCCGGCACTAATTTCAGCACAGGGACCTGGCTCCGCCCCTCACAGCTTGTGCTGCGCTGCACCTAGGTGCAAAGGACCTGCAGGGAGCCGGAGAATGTGTGGTATTTTTTTGCCGCACTTTCGGGCGTCCAAAACTTGGGCCCAATATTTCAGCTGAGGCCTGACCAGTGATTGATAAATATTTAGCAGAATGCCCTTGCTTTTATAATCTATTAATAAAGCAAAGGATCAAATATACTTTTTTTTTAAAAAAAACAGCCTTCTCAACTGATGGGGTAAAAAGGCGACTTCTCTTCAAGGTGGATTCCCTGAAATAAGGAATCAACATCAGCTCTTATAACAACCATGGAATCAAATCAGACGAAACCTTGGATTCACTTTTTCAATCGTTATTCAAGCATATGCAGGGGAAGCGTCTCAGTCCTCGCCGTCTAAGAATGGACCTTCCATGATTGATGGTTTTACACATAGTTATACAGTTTGAGGCGTGCTGGCCTTGTGTTCACTATTCTATGGCCATTGGTTGGCCTACAACTGATCAGTGGAGCTATATTGATTTGTTAACCCTCATCAGACTGGCTGCTGAGTGGTTTCGCAACCTCTCCATCTCCCATAGCATGTGGAGCCGATCTCAGTCTATTGGAATGTGTTGTTCTACAGTTTTAACCTTGCTCTGGCTTTGCCAGCTTGGTCTGCAGTTTGTAAAAGATAAGCACACAAGCATGAGCTGCACCCTTTAATCTGATTACATGCCATATTTGGGCCTTAAGTATACTTTTTACTTAAGTGTGCTTTTCACTCCCTTACATGTACCTTCAAAGAATTGTGTACATACACTCCAGGGTCTTGGTGTTCTTGCACCCCTTTTAAAATTGTACCATTTAGTTTATATTGCCTCCCATCATTCTTTTACCAAAATGTATCACTTCACACTTCTCTGCATTAAATTTCATCTGCCCATTTCACTAGTCTGACTATGTCCACCTGAAGTCTGTCCTCCTCATTGTTTACTACATCTGTTGCCAAAGTTTTCCTAAAATAGAAGCAAAATGTTGTTTAAAAATGGAAACAATGTTTTTTTTATTTTGGAGCAGGTAAAAATATATGAGATGCACTATGTCTGGACTTGCAACAAAATACACTGCTAATATGTTAGAATTCTGTACACATTCTATTTTACAGAGCTCAGCATAAAATGTAATTTTGAAATGGCAAAGAAACTGACTCAGAACTGATAAAAACACCAAAATTTACAAGAATATAAACATTTCAAACGCTTAAGGGATTAAAGAATCTTCTAATTTATTGGCAGAGACCTAATGAGTTTTATAAGAAACTGTTACAAACATTCATTAATTTAAGTTTAATACTTGCCTTCATGCTGGTGTCATCACCTGACTGAAAGATCCTGATTGCCTAGTCTAAGATGCTTGATGGTTTCAGTGTGTAATCCCAGCACACATGAATAATGCTATTAAATCAAAAGTTCCATCAACAGACATCCAACTTAAATAAGACTTGAAATAAAAAATAGAACTGCTATGGCTCCCTTATGTTAGATTCTGGGCGCTATGATTTGATTTATAATCTTTAAATCAACACGTCTGCCAGTTTGAGAAAATGCTCGTCACCTACCCATACATATTACTTTAAATTTATACAACATGAACTATTTTGGAAATGAGTTTAAATTCCTGGGCTCTCATGAGATAGCATCAATGTTTTGATACATAGCCACACACATGGCTTTTGATCTTTCAATTCTGTCCAATTTATAAAATAATCAGTGTATGAAAGCTAAGCTGTGTTTATATAAGACAGCTACTAACACAAAAAAGTATAACATTCACATAACAAGAATTAGGAGCAGAAGGCGGCCATTTGGCCCCACAGGCCTGCTCCGCCATTCAATAAGATCATGGCAGATCTTCTACCTCAACTCCACTTTCCTGCACTACCCCCATATCCCTTGATTGTCTCAATAGTCAAAAATTGAATCGATCTCCGTCTTGCATATACTCAACGACTGAGCATCCACTGCCCTCTGGGGTAGAGAATTCATAATTCACATATTTCGTTACCTTGATTTAAAGGCAAATAAATAAATGACAATAAACCTTATTACAAACCCACGTGTTACAGCATAGTTCTATAACAGCTTCTCTACCAAAATAGACAACTTTAGCTTCGACTACAGGATGTTTGCGACAACCACACTGCAATATCAGTTACTTTAAAATGGAATTGATATGATAAAGTAATGTTCCAACATTGTGTAAATTTAGCGTAATATTTAATGGTTTAGCTTAGTAAATTTAGCGTAATATTTAATGATTTAGGTTAATAAATTTAGTGTAATATTTAACAATTTAGGTTAGTAATTGAGTACACAAATTTGTAAAGTTTTCAGCACTTTAAAAGTTTTGGATAAAATTCAGTCTCAATTTTCAAGATCAATTACAAATATGGCTAATTTTGTTTGGTGGCTTTCTGCACAACAGGGTCAGCATGGTCAATGCCGGCAATAATATATATGTTCCTACTTTTTCCACACAGTTCCAGTGTGAAGCACCCCCTTCAAGGGTTACATCTGTCTACACAGGGTCCATAATGTATCTTAACCCCAAACTCAAAATAATACCTCTTACTGCATCAGTATGACAGCTATTTTACTCACATCCGCCCCACCTCCCTCCAAGTGAGGCGCCAATTGGTGCTGCATTGTGGGCAGTTTTGTGCTGTATAATAGTGCACACTTATAAAACTGGTTTGAGACTGTCAACTTGAGTAATTTATACTGCAGCTACAAGTTTGAAACCAGTTACTGCCTCGCTCCAATTGAAATTCTCATGTTCAGGAGAGAGTTCTACATACGTGTATATATATGCATGCGCAGAGCACCGCTCACAAGGGTTAAAATGTCATTCAGCCTGAGTGAGAGCATGCGCATTCTCGAAACATGTAAATCTGGGTAAGTTTTAAAATGTGCTCAGGAGATTGAAGGGGTCCCTTGGTTTGAAACTGCATGGGGCAGAAGAGGGAGGAAGGAATTTGCATTTATGTAGCATCTTTCACACATTGGACATCCCAAAAGTGTTTTACAGCCAACAAAATGTTATTTTGGAATTGTAGTGTAATGTAATGAAGGGAAATTTGACAGCCAATTTGTGCACAAGATCCCTCAAACAGCAATGAGACAAATGACCAGATAATCTGCTTTAGCAATGTTCCGTGAGGGATAAATATTGACCATGACGCCAGGATTACTCCCCTGCTCTTTTTTTTTTTTACAAAGTGCCTTGGGATCTTTTACATTCACCCGAGGGGGCAGACAGGGCCTCGGTTTGACGACTATGTGTGCAGGAAGTGTATCCGCCTCCAGCTCCTGACGGTCCGCGTTGCGGAGTTGGAGCTGAGGGTGGATTCACTCTGGAGCATCCACGATGCTGAGAATGACTTGAGTATCACGTGTAGCGAGTTGGTCGTACCGCAGGGAAAGGGTCTACAGCCAGATAGGGAATGGAAGACCAACAGGAAGAGCAGTGCAAGGAAGGTAGTGCAGGAGTCCCCTGTGGTCATCCCCCTGCAAAACAGATACACTGCTTTGGGTACTGTTGAGGGGGATGACTCATCAGGGGAGGGCAGCAGCAGCCAAGTTCATGGCACCGTGGCTGGCTCTGTTGCACAGGAGGGCAGGAAAAAGAGTGGGAGAGTGATAGTGATAGGGGATTCAATTGTAAGGGGAATAGATAGGCGTTTCTGCGGCCGCAACCGAGACTCCAGGATGGTATGTTGCCTCCCTGGTGCAAGGGTCAAGGATGTCTCGGAGCGGGTGCAGGACATTCTAAAAAAGGGAGGGAGATCAGCCAGTTGTCGTGGTGCACATTGGTAAAAAAAAAAAAGGGATGAGGTCCTACGAAACGAATTTAAGGAGCTAGGAGCTAAATTAAAAAGTAGGACCTCAAAAGTAGTAATCTCGGGATTGCTACCAGTGCCACGTGATAGTCAGAGTAGGAATCGCAGGATAGCGCAGATGAATACGTGGCTTGAGCAGTGGTGCAGCAGGGAGGGATTCAAATTCCTGGGGCATAGGAACCGGTTCTGGGGGAGGTGGGACCAGCACAAACCGGACGGTCTGCACCTGGGCAGGACCGGAACCAATGTCCAAGGGGGAGTGTTTGCTCGTGCGGTTGGGGAGGAGTTAAACTAATATGGCAGGGGGATGGGAATAAATGCAGGGAGACAGAGGGAAACAAAAAGGAGGCAAAAACAAAAGACAGAAAGGAGATGAGGAAAAGTGGAGGGCAGAGAAACCCAAGGCAAAGAACAAAAAGGGCCACTGTACAGCAAAATTCTAAAAGGACAAAGGGTGTTAAAAAAACAAGCCTGAAGGTTTTGTGTCTTAATGCAAGGAGTATCTGCAATAAGGTGGATGAATTAACTGTGCAAATAGATGTTAACAAATATGATGTGATTGGGATTACGGAGACGTGGCTCCAGGATGATCAGGGCTGGGAACTCAACATCCAGGGGTATTCAACATTCAGGAAAGATAGAATAAAAGGAAAAGGAGGTGGGGTAGCATTGCTGGTTAAGGAGGAAATTAATGCAATAGTTCGGAAGGACATTGGCTTGGATGATGTGGAATCTATATGGGTAGAGCTGCAGAATACCAAAGGGCAAAAGACGTTAGTGGGAGTTGCGTACAGACCTCCAAACAGTAGTAGTGATGTTGGGGAGGGCATCAAACATGAAATTAGGGGTGCGTGCAATAAAGGTGCAGCAGTTATAATGGGCGACTTTAATATGCACATAGATTGGGCTAACCAAACTGGAAGCAATACGGTGGAGGAGGATTTCCTGGAGTGCATAAGGGATGGTTTTTTTAGACCAATATGTCGAGGAACCAACTAGGGGGGAGGCCATCTTAGACTGGGTGTTGTGTAATGAGAGAGAATTAATTAGCAATCTCGTTGTGCGAGGCCCCTTGGGGAAGAGTGACCATAATATGGTGGAATTCTGCATTAGGATGGAGAATGAAAGAGTTAATTCAGAGACCATGGTCCAGAACTTAAAGAAGGGTAACTTTGAAGGTATGAGGTGTGAATTGGCTAGGATAGATTGGCGAATGATACTGAAGGGGTTGACTGTGGATGGGCAATGGCAGACATTTAGAGACCGCATGGATGAACTACAACAATTGTACATTCCTGTCTGGCGTAAAAATAAAAAAGGGAAGGTGGCTCAACCATGGCTATCAAGGGAAATCAGGGATAGTATTAAAGCCAAGGAAGTGGCATACAAATTGGCCAGAAATGGCAGCGAACCCGGGGACTGGGAGAAATTTAGAACTCAGCAGAGGAGGACAAAGGGTTTGATTAGGGCAGGGAAAATGGAGTACGAGAAGAAGCTTGCAGGGAACATTTAGACGTATTGCAAAAGTTTCTATAGATATGTAAAGAGAAAAAGGTTAGTAAAGACAAACGTAGGTCCCCTGCAGTCAGAATCAGGGGAAGTCATAAAGGGGAACAAAGAAATGGCGGACCAATTGAATAAGTACTTTGGTTCGGTATTCACTAAGGAGGACACAAACAACCTTCTGGATATAAAAGGGGTCGGAGGGTCTAGTAAGGAGGAGGAACTGAGGGAAATCCTTATTAGTCGGGAAATTGTGTTGGGGAAATTGATGGGATTGAAGGCCGATAAATCCCCAGGGCCTGATGGACTGCATCCCAGAGTACTTAAGGAGGTGGCCTTGGAAATAGCGGATGCATTGACAGTCATTTTCCAACATTCCATTGACTCTGGATCAGTTCCTATGGAGTGGAGGGTAGCCAATGTAACCCGACTTTTTAAAAAAGGAGGGAGAGATAACAGGGAATTTATAGACCGTCAGCCTGACATCGGTAGTGGGTAAAATGATGGAATCAATTATTAAGGATGTCATAGCAGTGCATTTGGAAAGAGGTGATATGATAGGTCCAAGTCAACATGGATTTGTGAAAGGGAAATCATGCTTGACAAATCTTCTGCAATTTTTTGAGGATGTTTCCAGTAGAGTGGACAAGGGAGAACCAGTTGATGTGCTATATTTTGACTTTCAGAAGGCTTTCGACAAGGTCCCACACAAGAGATTAATGTGCAAAGTTAAAGCACATGGGATTGGGGGTAGTGTGCTGACATGGATTGAGAACTGGTTGTCAGACAGGAAGCGAAGAGTAGGAGTAAATGGGGACTTTTCAGAATGGCAGGCAGTGACTAGTGGGGTACCGCAAGGTTCTGTGCTGGGGCCCCAGCTGTTTACACTGTACATTAATGATTTAGACGAGGGGGATTAAATGTACTATCTCCAAATTTGCGGATGACACTAAGTTGGGTGTGAGCTGCAAGGAGGATGCTATGAGGCTGCAGAGCGACTTGGATAGGTTAGGTGAGTGGGCAAATGCATGGCAGATGAAGTATAATGTGGATAAATGTGAGGTTATCCACTTTGGTGGTAAAAACAGAGAGACAGACTATTATCTGAATGGTGACAGATTAGGAAAAGGGGAGGTGCAAAGAGACCTGGGTGTCATGGTACATCAGGCATTGAAGGTTGGCATGCAGGTACAGCAGGCGGTTAAGAAAGCAAATGGCATGTTGGCCTTCATAGCGAGGGGATTTGAGTACAGGGGCAGGGAGGTGTTGCTACAGTTGTACAGGGCCTTGGTGAGGCCACACCTGGAGTATTGTGTACAGTTTTGGTCTCCTAACTTGAGGAAAGACATTCTTGCTATTGAGGGAGTGCAGCGAAGGTTCACCAGACTGATTCCCGGGATGGCGGGACTGACATATCAAGAAAGACTGGATCAACTGGGCTTGTATTCACTGGAGTTCAGAAGAATGAGAGGGGACCTCATAGAAACGTTTAAAATTCTGACGGGGTTAGACAGGTTAGATGCAGGAAGAATGTTCCCAATGTTGGGGAAGTCCAGAACCAGGGGACACAGTCTAAAGGATAAGGGGTAAGCCATTTAGGACCGAGATGAGGAGGAATTTCTTCACCCAGAGAGTGGTGAACCTGTGGAATTCTCTACCACAGAAAATTGTTGAGGCCAATTCACTAAATATATTCAAAAGGGAGTTAGATGAAGTCCTTACTACTAGGGGGATCAAGGGGTATGGCGAGAAAGCAGGAATGGGGTACTGAAGTTGCATGTTCAGCCATGAACTCATTGAATGGCGGTGCAGGCTAGAAGGGCCGAATGGCCTACTCCTACACCTATTTTCTATGTTTCTATGTTTCTATCTCATCGAAAAGACAGCACCTCTGACAGTGCAACACTCCCTCTGAAATGAGACTTGAACTCGTAACATTCTGACTCAGAGGCAAGAGTGCTACCACTGAGCCAAGGCATCTTCTCTGCCAATACTGCCATCTTTAGCTTGGAAAAATAGAATGTTTGCGCCAACCCAAGTATATTGGGGGGGAAAATTGCAGTCGGAGGCTTCTGTCGGACGAATGTCTCCGACCCGAAAAAATTGTACGAAAATACCTGGTGGTTACGGAGGCACCTTCGATTCTGGTCGGAGGCCTTCATTCGATGCGCAACATATGGGGAGATGACTCCCCTGTACGTACGGAAATGCTGGAGTCACGTGGGCCTGGACCACCAATCATAGGTAGCATTCTCATTGATAATAATGGGAACTCTGTTTTTACGAGTTCCCATTACTATCAATGAGAAAACCCTCCTAAAGCAAGAAACACAGCACAATAAATAAAAAAAAACACCTCACATTTAAAATTAATTCAAATTAAATGTAATTAAATGTTTTAGAAAAAATGTATTTTTTAGAATTTTTTTTAAAAGTGTGTTTTAATAGGGTTAAAAATAAACTTACCTTAATGGACAGGGTTTTTAATATAAAAATTATTAAATTTAATAATTATGTTTTAAAACTCTTGCATTGGTAAAAGTAAGCTATGCGCCTGCTTTTACCAGGCATAAAAGTTTGAAGGACATTCGCTGGGCATGATTTGGGCAAATAGCCCAATCTCTCCTGCGCGAATGTCCTTCGCCTGGGGATGCGGAGGATCTGTCAAGAGAAACGGAAAAGCTGGTTTTTGGCACATGCGCATCTCGTCCCCAAAATGGCTTATGTCAGGCTTATGTCCGTACGGACCTGGCGAGGCTGGAATTTTCAGCCCAATATCTAGTATTTTGGGCCCAAGTTTCCACAAGAAAAAAAACGGGCGCCCCTCCGAGCTGGGCGCCCGTTTTTCACGCCTAAAAAAATCCTCGGTATTCTCCACCGACTTACAGGTCCTGTGGCACTCGGCGCAGCCGGCACGAGCTGTGGGGGGGGCGGAGCCAGGTCCCTGCGCTGAAAACAGAGCCGGGACCTCTGCACATGCGCGCTACAGTCGGCATGCAAGTGCAGTAGCTCCAGGCGCCAAACTGTGTGGGAGGGGCCCGAAGCACGCAGCCCCTAGCCCTGGCCCAATATGAATGAGGCTCCTCCCACGGCCAGCTCCTGCTCCCCGCCCGACCAGACACGACACTCGCTCCCACCCCCCCCCCGCCGACCAGACCCGACTCGACACCCGCTCCCCCCGCCACCCGCTCCTGACCGAGACCCGCTCCCCCCCCACCGACCCGACACCCGCTCTCCCCCCCCCCGCCCCGACACCCGAGACCCGCTCCCCCCCGCCCGAGACCCGCTCTCCCCCCACCCCACCGAGACCCGCTCCCCGCCCCGAGGCCCGCTCCCCCCCCCGCCCCGCTCCGAGGCCCGCTCCCCCCCCCCCCCCGACCCGACACCCGCTCCCCCCCGCTCCTGTTCCCCGACCCCCCCCCGCTCCTGTTCCCCGACCCCCCCCCCCCGCTCCTGTTCCCCAAACCCCCCCCTCTGCTCCTGTTCCCCAACCCCCCCCCCCGCTCCTGTTCCCCAACCCCCCCCCCCCCCTCTCTTCCCTCCCTCTCCCTCCCTCTCTTGCTCAGCGGCACGAATAGCTGCAGAATTCTCCCTGGCTGAAGCACTTTCACACAGGTGGGAAGATGGTTTATTTAATCTTTTCTTGGCTTATAAATGTTTATTCAGGTTGGATTTATTTGTATAATATTTGTAGAAGTATAAATAAGGATTTATTGTCGAATTTAATGAGTTCCCTTCCCCCCCACCTCGTTCTGGGCGCCTAATTTGTAACCTGCGCCTGATTTTTTAATGTGTAGAACAGGTTTTTTCAGTTCTACAAAAATCTTCACTGGCGCCATTCTATTTTAGTTTGGAGTACATTTTCAGTGTGGAAACTTTCAAATCAGGCGTCAGTGGCCGGACACGCCTCCTTTTGAAGAAAAAATTCTGTTCTAAACTAGAACTGTTCTACCTAACTAGAACTGCAGAAAAAAAAAATGTGGAGAATTGCGATTTCTAAAATAGTCCGTTCTCCACCAGTTGCTCCTAAAAATCAGGCGCGAATCATGTGGAAACTTGGGCCCTTTAAAACAGAACTTATTTAATCTGACCAAATACTGCTACAATACTTCAAATATAATGTAATCTTTAGTGATTTAGGTTAGTAATTGAGTATACAAATATATCATGTTTCAGCACTCTATGCACTATCAACCTAAATTAAGTGAGACAGCCTCATCCAGGGGATCTCATTACGTTCCTCTGGAGTTAGATTAGGCAATTACAGACCAAAATTGAGGCCTATATATGAAAAATTAAGACAATAAATAAAAAAAAGAATTCTAATTGCATACGTCATGACCCGATTCCAATCCTTTGACAAATTAGATCTGACCTCATGAGACACTGAGACAATCCATGATTACCTGTAGTCATGCAGTGCACCGCGAAGAAATCATCATTTGATTTATAAATCGCAATGTAGTAATAGGGAACAGAGGAGCCTATAGTAAAATATTATCGCAAAAATATACTGTCTCCCTAAAGAAACAAGATCAAGGCAACAATATTTTCTCAAGCTATAACATCTGGGTTTTCTATTGGACTGTTATCTCGTAACACTGAATGATTAGCAACATGAAATCTTCAATGAACCAGTTCGTGCACACTGATGTTACTCTATATGTAGCAGCTACTCAAGAAAGTGACAAATCAACCACTATTTCAATTGAACTTTACATTACTTCCCCATGTCCGGTTGTTTCTAAGCCGGCAATAATAGGCTATTCCCTGTTGCTAAGCCAAAGCCATGAAGGACTGATTTCTGGGAGTCCATATTCCTCTTCATTTAACAGGAAGGGAGATCCATGCACAGTAAACACATACTAAAATACTTCAGGACATTCCAGAGTAGTTTGCCAAACCCAAATCCATCACATAAATAGCGATGCCATTCCCAGACCAAAATTTAACACGCCAAAGGAAAATATTTTATCAAGTGAATTGACAGCAGATTTGTACACCAAGTAATTACTCTTGACAGAATGAGTTGAATAACCTTTTTTAAAAAAAAATTGGTTTATTTCTCAGAAATTACTATCTGTTCTTCTGCCTCCCAGTTCAAAAATGAATTATTTATGCAATGTTTGTAAATGTCTCAAAATGCATTCTTTTCGTGGATAGAAGAGATACCCTCAGGATCAGCTTGTGAAGACAGTGTTAAATAATACATATTTTAATTTAATAATAAATGAAATTAGTGGGTTTTTTTTACCTGGGCTCCTCGAGAATAGGAACGGAAGATGGTGCAGAACCTGCCTTGCCCAGATGTATCCCTGAAGATAAAAAGAAACAGTAAAACATGAAATATAGTTTGAAAAAATACTTCAACAGAAAGAACGAACACATCAGAAAAAGGAAGAGAATACCCAAGGACAGACTTGCAAGTATAATAAACTTCTGTAGCATCTTGTTCAGAAGCCCTTTGTCACCCTGAAAGCATTTTGACAGCGACTGTGAAAGATTATCCATTGCAAACATAGTGGGAGCTGCGAGGAAGAGAAGATGGCCTGAAATATCTGCGGCCATTTTTCCCAGTTTTCGCTAACCACTTACATTTATATAGCACCTTTAACATAGAAAAATGTGACCAGGCACTTCACAGGTGTGAGAATCAGAAAAAGTCAACAGCACCAAAAGGAGGAGATATTAGGTGGGTGACCAAAAGCTTGATCAGAGAGATGGTTTTAGGATGATCTTAAAAAGGAGGGGGAGGTGGAGAGGCAGCGAGACTTAAAAGGAGGAAATTCTAGCGCTTGGGACCTTGGCTGAAGGCACGGCCACCAGTGGGTGGGAGAAAGGAGTGGAAGATGCACAAAAGTCTGGAGTTGGAGGATCGCAGAGGTCTGAGATTTATAGGACTGGAGAAGGTTACAGAGATAGGGAGGGATGAAGGCATTTAAATCCAAGATAGGGAATTTTAATTTTGAGGCATTGGGGGACTGGGAGCCAATGTGGTTCATGAGCACAGAGATCATGGGTGAGTGGGACTTGGTGCGGGATAGGGTACGGCAACAGAGTTTTAGATGAGCTGGTTTATGGAGGATAAAGGATGGGAGGCTGGCCAGGAGAGCATTGGAATAGATGATTCTAAAAAGGTGACAAAGGCATGGATGAGGGTTTCAGCAGATGTGCTGAAGTAAAGGCAGAGATGGGTGATGTTACTAAGGTGGAAGACTGGATAAGAGAGGCTAAAGACAGGGGATGGAATAAGTAGGGAGGGTACGGAGATTGTGACAGGCACCGAATGCAATGGCTTCAGTCTACCCAGTGTTTAATTTGAGGAAATTGTGTTTTATTCAGAACTAGATGAACACTAACAATGAGTGGGGGGGGGGGGGGGTGGTGAGAGGTGGTAGGGGTATAGTTGGGTGTTGTCAGCATACATGCGAAATTTGACACCACACCTTCAGACGATGTTGCCAAGGGCAACGTGTAAATGAGGAAAAGGAAGAGGCCAAGGATCAATCCTTGAAGAAATTCAGAGGTAATGGGTTGGGAAGAGAAGCCATTTCTGGAGATGCTTTGGCTACGATTGGATAGGTAAGATCAGGCTGTCCCACTCAGGTGGACAACGGAGAAGCAGCCTTGGAGGAGGATTGTGTGGTTGATTGTAAAAGGCTGCAAAGAGGTTGAGAAGAATGAGGAGGGTTAGGGCACCAGAGTCAGTCACAGAGGATATCATTTGTAACTTTGATTAGAACTGTTTCAATGCTGTGGCAAAGGCACAAATCTGATTGGAGAAACTCAAAAAACATGGAGTTGCAGGAAAGAATATGGATTTGGGACGAGGCAACACATTCAAAGATTTCCGAGATGGATAGAAAATTGAAGATGGAGTGGTAATTTGCAAGGACAGAGGGAACGAGGGCCAGTTTTTTTTTTGACGAAGGTGATGATGGCAGTTTTGAAAGGGAGGGAGCAGTACCGTAGGAGAGGGAAACATTTACAATGGATAGGGTATCATATATTTTGGATCATGTTAGAAAGCATGGCACTAAAAGTAATATATCTTGAGATATTGAGACAAATTTTCCTGTTTCTGGGGCTATTGAATTATTTGGACATTATGGGCTAGATTTTCAGATTTAGGTGAAAACGGTAGTTTTGCGCCAAAATTACCGTTTTCGCTGCGCTACTGTTAGGCCGAACCATTGGCCTTTACTTATTGGTACGTGTTACACAAGGATTCGTGGCACGGTGAATTTTGGCAACTTTAGTCCGGGGCCAGTAGCACTGCGAGAGGCACCTTGGGAGGAGGGGGAAAAAAAAAAAAAGAGAAAAACATTCACCGACTAAATCGCTGAAAAAGAAATTAAGAATATAGGCCCCAAGTTTCGTCCCGCGGCGAAAACGGCGCACCTCCGAGCTGGGCGCCTGTTTATCGCGCCGAAAACTGCGCCTAAAAAAAAGTCCGATATTCTCGAGCTTCTTGGAGCTCGATGTCTGCTTGGCGCGGCGCGCTCTTCACAGCAGGGGGCGGAGCCTAACACTCACGCCGATTTTCTAAGTAGCAGGGGGCGGGTACAATTTAAATTAGCCTTCGTGGTGCCGGCAACCCTGCGCATGCGCGTTGGAGCGTGCGCCCACGCGCAGTCTCACACAAACATTGGCACTCGGCCATTTTTTTAAATACTGCAGAAAAAGTGAACATTTGTTTCTTGGACCCCTGCAAAGGCTTGTAATTAATTTTTTTTTGATATTTCTGTGTGTGAGGGAGTGCTTTTAGCAGCACTGCTGAATAAATAACCTGCTGAAATCAGCGAGTTCAGCTTTTCACTGCTAAACTTGCAGAACCGGTGCTGCATTGGTGCATGCAAATTAAGGAGTGTGTGTTTGGAGAAATAAGAGTGCCAATTCAACTTTGCAATGGATCAACGTCCACCAAGAACAAAGATGGCAAACCATTGCATAATACGTGGTGTTGACAATGCAGCACCCATTCTGCAAATTTAAATATAAAACTGTCGATGTGGCTGCCTCTCCCTGTCCAAATGGCCTCAGTCCCCCTCACAGCTCGAAGGCTGCTGCTGTATCTTCGGCTGCCATCGAGCCACTGACGCCGCCCCTAAAGCGTGGCCGAATGGCCTCAAGCACCATAAAGAGCTGCATGTGTCAGGTGTTGATTCTTCAGCTGCCGGCCAGCCACTGACGCCGCTGATATCCTATGGCCGAATGGCCTCACGTTGGTCCGCTGCTGATTCTTCGGCTGCCGGCCAGCCACTGACGCCGCTGATATCTCATGGCCGAATTGCCTCGGGTCCGTCCGGTGCTGCTTCTTCGCGGCCAGCCACGAAGAGAATGAAGGCCTGCCTCAAGCACTGCAGCTCAGCTCGAAGCTTGCTGCCGCTGCCGTCGAGACACTGACGCCACACCCCTGCCTGTCTCCAACACGAAAGGCCTGCCTGAAGCACAGCAGCTCGAAGGCTGATGCTATTTCACACAGGTAGGAACATGGTTTATTTAATCTTTTCTTTGCTTATAAATTTTTATTCAGGTTGGATTTATTTGTATAATATTTGTATAAGTATAACTAAGGATTGATTGTAGAATTTAATGACTTCCCTTCCCCCCCCCTCCCCCCCCCCCACCTCGTTCCCTATGCCTAATTTGTAACCTACACCTGATTTTCTAAAGTGTAGACAAGGTTTTTTCGAGCGTACAAAAATCTTCACTTACTCCATTCTAAGTTAGTTTGGAGCAAGTTTTCACTCACGAAACTTTGAAATCAGGCGTAAGTGAAAAAAAAATTCTGTTCCAAAGTGAAACTGTTCTAACTGACTAGAACTGGAGCAAACTAAATGACGAGAATTCTGATTTCTAAGATACTCCGTTCTACACCAGTTGCTCCTAAAAATCAGGAGCAAATCATGTGGAAACTTGGGGCCATTGGGCCCAAATTTCCCTAACCTCTTTTTCTGGCACCCTCACTTGAAGCTGCACCACTTTTGCCCGCCTCCAAGCGCTGAAAAAAGACCTCCATATTTTGGCTGCTCCCTGTCGTGGGAATTTAACGGCGGTGAAAACCCGGTCGCAAAGTCAGCAAAAATCCAACCCTTTGAATATGGGAAAATAGTAGCGAGAGGATCGCATGTCCTTAATAGAGCCAGTCTTACTTTTCATCAATTTATTTGACGAGACAAAAATATGAAGTGCTCTCCCTGCCTGATTTTCCTGTATTCACTGTGCCCAGATGAACCATTATTCCCAGGAACAGGAAAATCCACCTCAAAAATGCATTCAGAATTACATTAGATTAGGAAAAAACTGCTTCCCCCTGCCATCCCATTCATTGCTTAAGGTTACAGGAAATCATGAGCACATCATTTGACGTCTGCTAGCAAGCACATATTACACTACCTAGTCTCAAAGAAGATTCTCTCTCTGGCTATAATTAGAGAGGTCACATCATCACTAATTATGTCTTGTCTGTGGAGGATTATCTTATTGGAGCAGTGAGTGTTTATATGATGTTGAATACAGAAAATAATTATGGATTAATCAATGTAAATCTTGGCTTCGATGTTCTGCTCTGATTCGGCTGGAGAGCTAGTGTAATTCAAGTGCAGCGATTTGACAAATGCTTCAGAATTCACTCTGCTGCCATCCTGCTCACACTTGCCACTTTTTTCATTTTTCACTGGAAGTAACATTGAGCGTATAAGCCAATAGAATTAGCTGTAAATGATAGGAAATATGTATTTCCTATCATTTATGCCGTAACAACCTTGGTGCAAGAAACCATGGCGCTTTCCTGATGTCCAGCATTGCTATGTGCATTGCAGTGGGGCGCGATGGAGTTCAAAAATTAAAGGGTTTGAAAGCCTATGTAAAACATTTCGGGGAACAAAAATAAAAATCACATTTTGTCCCCAATCCACTTGCAACAGTACTGTGGCAGCTGCTCAAACTCGGCTGCAGCCAGTATCCAGCCGCTCACAGGGAGGGTCCCAGGTGAAGGCTAGGGAAGCTGCCAAAATGATTAAAATGATCCGTAATATGGAGAATTGGCATGGGTTAGGGATGCATCCTCACGCCAGGCAGAACTCTCACACAGCTCTGTTTCCATGGTGTAATGGACAAGCAGAAAATTCAGTGCCCCATTTTTAAAGTCAATAAGAAGGTGAAGAAGTCTCCAACTCTAAATAGCTTAGTGAGTAAACATATCATGATGTGGTATTGAACCATAAAGACACAGATTCAATTCAGGACTGTGCTAGATTAGCTGATCTATGTGATATGTAGAGTGCTGGTTGGGGGAAGTGGGAGAGAGGTAGAGAGTGTCTTTCTTGTAGTTCACTATCATTTGCACTTCTTCCGAGATCACACATGCGCGCTTTCAGAGATCGTGTGCAGTCAAGCGAGTGCAGACCAGCAGAGACAGTGGCTGCAGGGGGGGATTCAAAACCAGGAACAGACAGGAATCACGATCTTCAGAATCACATACAGATCAGATACATTGAATATTTCAAACAGTTATTTCAGGCTGTGTCTCATGTTTTCAGTTCTAAATGGACGGTGCATTGAAGAATGTCCGTAGTCTATAATGTGCAAGTGTTTGTGCTTTCAAGGTGCAGCTTGCATATATTATGTGAACTATTTGGGACTGTCAATGAGTGTCTGTTTGTACAGATTTCACTGTACTATTATTATTACTGCTGCTGTTTCTACTACTTCAGCCGAAATTCAGCCTCCCGAAAAGGCAAGCACATCGGATATCTGCTGACAGCATCTGGTTACCTGGGATATGTAGGAAGCCAGTAAGGCAAAGTTTTGTGAGAAAATTACATTCATGCAGAAACCAAATGAATGTCATCAAAATTCATATTGTCTACCTAGAGGTAAACCACATTCTGAAAATTTCATACAAAGAAAGGAGCTTCATCAACTAACCATTTACTTCCAGTACAGCTTTTCAGTTCCTCAAAATCACAATTTTGGTAAATTGTACACTGATGCATACTATGACAATTGTATAATTAATTTTTATTTGCACTGTACATCATTGCTAATTTATTCGAAGTTCCTTAATACAGTAAGAATTTTTTTTTAAAAAGACAGAAACATTACACATGGAAGTTCAAGTGTTTGGTAATGCAATTACTGCCTGCATGTATAAGCTCTACATTATTATTACAGTTGAACAATTCACTAAACCAAAGTCAAATCACAGAACAGGTAGCTAATAGCACAACACATCTAGAATTAAATTTAATTCAAACTAAAATGATAGATATTTGCCATTATATAAAATCAGTGCCATACTGGGCTCAAGTTTCGGCCCGAGTTGCTCCTATTTTTTTGGAGCAATTAATTTAGAATGGAGCATCTTAGAAATTGTAATTCTCGGCATTGAGTTTGCTCCAGTTCTAGTCAGTTAGCATAGTTTCATTTTAGAACAGATTTTTTTTTCCCCAAAAGGGGGCATGTCCAGCCACTTATGCCTGTTTTGCAAGTTTAGGCAGCGAAAACTTATACCAAACTAACTTAGAATGGAGTAAGTGTAGATTTCTGCACGCTCAGAAAAACCTTGCCTACACTTATAAATCAGGCATAGGGAACGAGAGATTGGGGTGGGGGGGAAGTTTACAAACATTAAACACTTCACGTTTACAAATAAAAGAGCCATCATCAATAAATGATAAATAAATCAATAAAAAAATTTTTTTTTTAAATCAAATAAAACAAAAATTATTTCTACTCACCTACTGCAGCACCAGGAGCCCTCCAACAGCGTGCTGGGACGGCCCCCCCCCCCAAGTGTGTGTCTCTGACACTGCGTTTGGGGGGGGGGGGGGGGGGGGAGAAGAGAAAGAGAAAAAGACAAAAAGACAAAAAGACAAAGAGAAAAAGAGAAAAAGAGAAAGAGAAAAAGAGAAAAAGAGGAGAAAAAGAGAAAAAGAGAAAAAGAGAGAGAGAGAGAGAGAGAGAGAGAGAGAGGGGGCGGGGAGAGAGGCTGAATGGGCCGGCCACCATGATGGAGGGAGGGAAGGCTGAACGTGCCGGGCTGCCGCCGACACTTCGGGCTGGGCCCGCCCCCAGCGAGAGGCCGGGCGAGCAGGCCCTGCTAACGACGGGGAAAGGGGAAGGCTGAACGGGAGGGCGGAGATGGGAGCTGAACGGGAGGGAGGCCCGAGTCCCAATCTTCGTCCGGTGAGCCCATTCGGCCATGGCTAATGTTGGGCCCCTCCCACGCAGCCTCACAGGCTCGCAGGCCTGGAGCTACTGCACATGCACGCACACTCTAACGAGCATGTGCAGAGGTCCCGGCACTGTTTTCAGCGCCGGGACCTGGCTCCGCCCCCGACCCCTTGTGCTGCGCCACGCCGAACACGAAGACATCCTGAGGAGACCGGAGAATTAAAAGTTAAGTTTTCGCCGCCCTTTTCCTTCCGGAAAGTCGGCGCACCTTATGGAGATGCGCTGTTTTTCCAGAGGGCGGAAACTTGGGCCCACTGTTTTGTTAAACTATGTTCATCTGTTGCCAACCTGGCAGCTTTGCTCTTTTTTCATTTTTTTTGCAGCACTATCATGCCCAGTTGGGAATTTTATTTATTTACAACTCTGCATTTTTTTTTTAAATAGAAAGAAATTCTTCTCTACATCCCCCCCAGTGGCCAACTTCCTATTCTGTCTGTGGACTCCAACAAACTCAGCAGTCTCTACCGGCCTGCTCCAACTCAGCATCTGGAGTTCAGCGTGAAATATAATAATCTATCAGTGGCATCCCACTGTTCCAGTGCACTGCTCCCTCCTTTCTGCAAACCTCCATATGTGGCAATGACATTGCTGAAAGATCAGGAAAAGGAAATTAAAAAAAAAAATCAAAATAAAATAAAATATTAGAAGCAAAGTAAAGATAACATAAAAATGATCCTAGAAAGGAGAGCAAAAAGTGAAAGCTTGCTTTCCCTTCCCCCACTGCCACAAGGCCAAGATACAGGAGGTATCAAAAGAGGATTTCAAAAGCTTCCTTGTCTGCAGTTTACTTTATAATTGTTTTTAGCCTCCCTCAACTTTCTGGAGGAAGATCATCCGGGAAGGCGCTGAGCACCTCGAGTCTCGTTGTAAAGAGCATGCAGAAACCAAACGCAGACAGCAGAAAGAGCGTGTGGAAAACCAGACTCCCCACCCAACCTTTCCTCCAATCGCTGTCTATCCGACCTGTGACAGTGACTGCCATTCCCGTATTGGACTGTACAGTCACCTGAGAACTCACTTTTAGGGCCCAAATTTCCCCCTCAGGTTTTTGCGGCGCACTTACCAGAGGTGCACCAACTTTCTGCTCCCAAAACGGCGCCGAAAATGTAGCTCCATGGGCCGCCCTCGGCCTTGGCATGGCGAGGCGAAAGCAGTGGGGGGGGGGGGGGGAGGGGGGCGGGGGGTGGAGCTAGGGCCGTGCTGCTGAAACAGAGCCGGCAGCTGCGCGCATGTGCAGTAGCTCCTCGCCCTCCCAGCGCGTGCTGGCTCCGGCCCCGATGCTCGCCGCCCCTATCCCTGGCTGAAGGGACGACCCGATGTTTGCTGACCTTATCCCTGGCCGAATGGACTACTGCACAAGCTGGCCGCTACCTGTGGGCTACAAGAAACAGGTCGGTGTGGGGAGACTTTTGATCGGGGAGAAGAGTTTTGATCGGGGCGGGGGGGGCGGCGAGGGAGGAGAGCAGAATGGAAACATCGCACGGTTTAATTTGTTTTAGGGAGATGCCTGTACAGGTTTAAAAAAAAGATTGTGAAGGAGACCTGTAAAAGTGTGCAAAGTAATGAGTGACATGGAAAAAAGCCCTGTACATGCAAGTAGCTGCTTGGGTTGTTTAAACTACTGTGATTGTGTGTTTGCAGAGTTCCTTTAAACTTTGTAAGTCTTGATGCTTTAGGTGCAGGTCTTCTCCGCTTCCTTCTATTTTTTATTTGTTATTGAATGCTTTTTGTGCTTTTTAAGTCTTGGTACTTTAGAATGTACTAACTTGTGCTGATTTCTTAACTCTCCGCAAGGGTTTTCTGTGTGGCCACATACGCTGGCCTAAGTTAGTTTGGAGCAACTATTAGCTGTCTAAACTGGCTGGTAATGCCATCTTTTGAACAAAACGAAACGAATCTAAAATAATCCTAATTAACTCACACTGGCGCAAATTAAATGTGCAGAATGGGGATTTTAAGATCCTCCAGAAAAATCAAGTTGCTCCAAAAAGAACACAGCAACTCCTAGGGAAATTTGGGCCCTTGGAGTGGAAGCAAGTCTTCCTTGATTTTGAGGGACTGCCTATGATGATGATGGGTGCAGAAAAGATTTACCAGAATGGTTCCAGGGATGAGGCATTTCAGTTACGTGGATAGACGGGAGAAGCTTGTGTTGTTGTCCTTAGAGCAGAGAAGGTTGAAAGGAGATTTGATAGAGGTGTTCAAAATCATGAGGGTTCTAGACATAGCAGATAGAGAAACTGTCCCCATTGGTAGAATCGTTGAGAACCAGAGGACACAGAGTTAAGGTAATTGGTGGAAGAACCCAAGGCGACAGGAGGAAAAACCTTTTTTAATGCAGCGAGTGGTAGGATCTGAAATGCACTGCCCAGGAAGGTGGTGGAGGCAGATCCAATCGTGGCCTTCAAAAAGAAATTGTTAAGTACCTGAAGAAAAACGTTTGCAAGGCTATGGGGATAGGACGGGACGTAGGACTAGTGGAAGTGCTCTTGCAGAGAGCAGATGTGGGCTCGACAGAGAATGGCCTCCTTCTCTGCTGTAACCATTCTATGAGTCTATGATCTGTCACACTCAGTTCTACTCAGCTGCCTCGTCATCTCCCTTTTTTGACCTTTGTACTGGGCTGCTGTTCAGATCACTTAACTCTTCTCATGGCTTGCTGCAGCATTATTTTAAGGGGAAGGTGGTCTATGTAATGTTCCACTGGTATGATTATGTTATTCATTATCTTTTTCTCAGGGAAGACTATGGTTGGTCTATATTAGACAGTGTGAGTTGGAGGGGTCGACTTAGATAGACTTGACAAATTGAATCTGTTTTTTATAAAATGTTGGAAAGCAGGGTCCCCATTTTGTCTTATGCATCTTGTGTGAAAGGGAGGGCAAGATTCCATGTTTTTTTTTAAAACACAAGATTTTCTAATGTTTTATTTTGGGCATTGACATTCTTCAGAGTTATTACTGGGCTACATTGGGGAAAATAAAAAAAGGTACAATTTTCACTGGCTTTACTACTACTACTGTGCAATTATTTTGGTGTGAATGATGGTTGACTGAAGTGTTCCTTCGTCAACCTTTCTTCTCTTTCATATTATGTTGTTTTACTGCAATTCCTTTCTTTTTCATTGGCCTGATTTGATGAAAACAATGGTTGAGATGATTTTTTAAAAAGGATAGACATGTGTGCGCGTGTGCGCGTAATTGTGTGCACGTGTGTAAACACAGGTGAGGAAGGTATGCAATACACTCCAAGTTTCCTCTACATTGCTGGATGTGGGTTTATTCAGAGTTTTGGTCACAGGAGAAGCCTGGAACATGATTTTTACATTCCTGTCCATTTTTCATTGTTGGGGTAGTATTGTGGGTGTTGTATTGTTAAGGTTTGTTTCTTCTGCATTCAAAGTTTACTGTTTATCCTATGTCATACCAGTTTAATGGTTGGGAATAAATCTTGCTGTCGTATCATTAAATCTTGAAAGTTTATGCTATTGTTGACTCCTCCGCTCAGGTTTTGAAGGTTTGCACCAGGGATGCTCAAGCTACACAACCAAGTATTATAGCCGAGTGATCACAGTGCTGAACGAGCAAACCAGAGCTTGCGAGTTCAAATCCCACCGTGGCAAATTGTGGGCTCGCACCTGACTGACTGTTGAACATGCCCAATTGTCCATTAGACTTCCTAATATCCACGTTGCCAAAAGCAATTCCCTTGCATTGATCTCAGCGTTTTGTCAGTTTTGCTCCTTTGTTCAACCACAATAGTGGGTGGGGATTTTGATAGTGCCTTAAATCCCAGATTAGATAAACTATCAGGGAATAGTTCACCCACTCTGTGAATGGTGCTGCTTTCTTGCAGGAGTGGGGAATTTATCTTTGTGGATGTGTAATGTAAATTTAACTCAGCCTCTTTGAACACAACAGTTTATTCCAATCCACTGTAGGATTGACTTGAGTCCTGATCTCTATGGATATCTCCTGGTCAATTGACTTAATAGGGTTTTCAGATCATGCTCCAGTGGCCTTTAGTCTGGATGTACTGGAGCTTCCAGAAAAGTCTAGATGGTGACTACGGGCCCAAGTTTCGGTCTCAGTTGCTCCTGATTTTTTGGAGCAACTGGTGTAGAATGGAGTATCTTAGAAATTCAAATTCTCGGCATTTAGTTTGCTCCAGTTCTAGTCAGTTAGAACAGTTTCACTTTGGAACAGAATTTTTTTTTCCAAAAGGGGGCGCGTCCAGCCACTTACGCCTGTTTTCAAAGTTTCGGCAGTGAAAACTTACTCCAAACTAACTTAGAATGGAGCAAGTGAATATTTTTGTAAGCTCGAAAAAACCTTGTCTACACTTTAGAAAATCAGGCGTAGGTTACAAATCAGGCGTAGGGAATGAGGGGGGGGGGGTTTAAAAGGGAAGTTTACAAACATTAAACACTTCAGTTTTACAAATAAAGAGCCATCATCAATAATAAATGATAAAAACATCAATAAAATCAAAAAGAATTAAGAAGAAATAATTTTTTTAAAAAAAATCAATAAATAAAACATTTTCTACTTACCGACTGCAGCACCGGGAGCTCTCCAACAGCGTGCTGGGATGCCCCTCCCCCACAGTGTGTCTCTGTCAGTGTCTCTATCTCTCTGTCTGTGTGTGTCTCTCACTTTCTGTCCATCAGTGTCTGTGTTTCTGACAGTGAGGGGAGGGGGAGGAGGGGGGTAGAGAGGGAGGGAAGAAGGAGAAGGGGAAGGGGAGGGGAGAAGGGGAAAGGGGGGGGAAGGAGAAGGGGTAGGGGGAGGCTGAATGGGCCGAGCCCAGCCCGGCGGCCAGGCCCAAGACTTAGGGCAGGGCCCGTCCCCAGCACCAGATTTACATATAGATGACGTTGGGCCGTGTCGGGTCCGGGGTCGGGAGCGCGGGTCGGATCGGAGCAGGTCCGGGTCGGGGCGGGGGGGCGGGGGGGGGGAGGGGAGGAGGGAGGAGGGAGGTCTGTTCGTGTCGGGGGCGGGGGGAGGGGTCCAGTCCGGGGGGTCGGGTCCGGGGACGGGGGGGAGAAAGCGGGATTCGGGTCGGTGTCGTGGTCGGTTCCGGGGGCGGGGGAGCGGGAGTCGAGTCGGGTCGGGAGGAAGCAGGAGCTGGGCGTGGGAGGAGCCTTATGCACGCAGCCCCAGTGAGGCTATTCGGCCAAGGCTAGGGGATGCGTGCTTCGGGCCCCTCCCACACAGTTTTGGGCGCCTGGAGCTACTACACATGCGCGCCCACTGTAGCGCGCATGTGAAGAGGTCCCGGCACTGTTTTCAGCGCAGGGACCTAGCTCCGCCCCCAACAGCTCGTACTTAGCCGCGCCGAGGGCCAGAGGACCAGCAAGGAGCCGGAGAATCTGTAAGTTTTTTTTAGGCGCACTTTGTGGCGCGAAAAACGGGCGTCCAGGTCGGGGCTGCGCCGTTCTAGGCGCGGCCCGAAACTTGGGCCCTATATGTCTACATTCTTTGAGATCGGTAGGTGACTCAGGAAAGTTTGTCTTTATTTCTGGAGGGTGAAGGTAGTTTTGTGTGGAAAGATCAATTTTCAGAGAATAGATTCAAATGTTAAAATCTACGTATGAAGCTAGCTGGACTTGAGAATTGTTTGCTGTTTTCTCAGCGGCCAGGTGGAATTGAATTTGCTTTTGGAAGGTCTAACTGGAAACCTTTTACGAGCATGCAGATAAGTTGGATTGGCTCCTTTCCTATGCCTCAAATAGAACTATCCGAGTGGTGACCTCAAGGAACCTTTAGACATCAACTCTGAATTTTGTAATTTCTGTTAGGAGCTCTATAAGTTGCAACATATCGTTCCACTTGCTGTGGTTAAAACGCTGCTCTGTTGAATCCTCCCATCACCTTGAAGATTATTTAGGTTTTTAGGTCCTTATACTATGGCAAGATTCCAGGACTGGAAGAATTCCCAGCTGACTTCTATAAAAAGCTCCTTCCTGAAACAGCTCCCCTTCTTCTATGTTTGGAAATCTCTTCATTACACATAGGCAGTAGAAACCTGATTAGGGAGTGTGTGAAACAAGTCCTCATGCTGAAGATGATAATCGTAAGAATTAGCTTCTATCCATCACTTTTACAAGGCACCTACCAGAGTTGTAATTTCACCCGGCGTCCATCTAACAGAATTGTTGTCGTCTTGTAATCAATACCTGTAAGGAAAGAAAAAATACAAGTGTTATCAGTAGAACTTTTTACCTGGAATGGATTTGATTATACTACACTCAACAACATCATCAATATGGCAACAGGAGCTATTTGGTGCAAATACGACTAGCTAGATCTTCCTTCAACCAACATTACTACCCAGTAATTCAGTTCACGGTTGTTTGGGGGGGCCGGGAGAAGGAGCAAGAGAGCACTGCTGTGTATGAAATCACTGCCGTGTTTTCCTGTTGAGGGACAGAGAGCGAGGCAGAGTGGTTTTAGAAAACCTCTCCGTCTTTAAAAGCCTCCTAAAAGCTTCTCTGATCATGCATTCAGTCTCCTTACCTAAATTTCTTAATTTCCATCCGTGGATCCTGCTGCCCCTTGGAGATTCTCTTTGGCATGAGGAATGTTATATAAATGTAGATTGTTTATAACTCAGATTTTTTTTCTACCTTCTGCCAGTGTTGAGGCCAAAAAGGTTGCTCAAAGTCGCAGTTGCTTTTTGGGCGTTGGGGGGGGGGGGGGGTGGTGGGGGCTGAGGTGCTTCTGTATGCAAGCTTCTGTGGTTGAACGAGTATCATTGCACCAGGTCTAAACCGAGTATTTCAGTCGCTGTACAAACATTCTCAATTACATCACTCTCAAAGAAATTTCTTACAATATCTGACAAATAACCAGGGATTGAATTAGAAATCTGGAGAATTCTGTGGCCTATAAATGTTTTCCTAAAATAAAGGACTGTGATCAATTTTTACTGTCACAGTTTCGTAATTAAGATCACAAACAGCTTGATGACGACATTTAATTCTTTGGGGACATTCTTTATTCATGTTATTATGAGACACTAATTTATAAGCAAAAATATTTTTCAGGATGGATTTGATTTCTTGCTTTCAAAGAACGCTGTAATTATTTGCATGAACACCATTGCGGCTTTTGGCGCATGCGCACGGTATACTGGAGCCACATATGTACGCCCAATCCCATTCTGCGCATGCGCGCTGTATATCGGAACCACGCTGAAGTGCTCAAGGAATCTGTTGGTGGCCAGCCGTGGTGGCGGCGGGCGGGCAGGCTCTAATTACACATCCCAGACAAATGGTTGGGTATATCTTCTCCAAGGGGACCAATCAGAAATCTGGTCTTGCCCTCCAAAAGGACCAATCAGAAATTTGGTGTTACAAATAGTTACAACCCTCAATGTGTCTGATTCCATCAGGATTAGGTTACACTGTGTTAGCAATACTGGATCAAGTATTATTGATGCTGGACCATGTTGATGCTTCAAAACTCTGCCATACAGTAGTAGGCATAGGTTTGTCCTCACATTCATCTACACTCATAAGAACATAAGAAATAGGAGGAGTTGACCATATGGTGCTTTGAGCCTGCTCCGCCATTCAATATCATGGCTAATCTTATACTTCAACTTCACTTTCCCACTATCCCCATATATCTTGACCCCCATCCCCAGCAAAACAGGTATTATTTGATAGAGTTATCTCAGGCTACTCTGTTGCTTTTTGGCAGCTGATTTAAGTGTAGTAACTGGCAGAGATCTGGGAGCAGGTTAAGAAATGCTCTGACACAGTAAAACCTTAAAGAAGGGAGAGAGGAGAAAAAAAAACATACACTATTAGTGGTGATTTGAACTAGCTCCACAAAATGTTGTGGTTAGTTATTTAAATGGCAACTAAATGTGTCTTAATTAAAAGGTAATGTCATAAATACTATGTTGTTGAATGGAGGTGTGTATTTGTTGCTGGTTTTAGTGAAGCAGGATTCGTTTGGTCGGTGCAGTGGCGTGTTGAAACAGAAACACATCATTGGCTTTATTAAGTTAAATGTTTATGTTCATTTGCTTCAACTCTCTACACCTTGTTTACTCTCCAAGGGTGAGGTAAGGAGTAAAAAGCTAGAATGTGCTGAAGAGGGGAAAAACCAGGTCTAATAATATTGTAAAATTTCTACCCCTATAGTTTACTGCTGCAATTATAAATTGATTCATCCGTGGAACTCATTTTGAAAGTACTGATTTAAAAATAATCAAAAAAAACCTCTTCAATTGAGGATGACTTTTGTTTCCAGATATTAATCTACCTCCAATGTATCTTCCTTGGTCAAGAGGTTGCATGGTCCACCAGTGGAATTTGTTCAAACCTAAATACTGGTTTACGAACAGTCAAAGCATTTTACTGATGTACACTGTACTACCAAAAGCATTCAATTAACTAATAATCCAATAGTTACATTACTGACTGCCACAATTATGGAATAAATATGATTCCTACATTACAACGGTGACTACACTCAAAATACTTCATTGGTTGTAAAGTGCTTTGAGACGTCCGATGATTGTAAAAGGCACTATATAAATCCAAGACTTTCATTTCTTGATTTTTCTTACTATTTAATGGTGCATCATTCTATGGTCATGTACATCTTTCCATTTATTCATTTATCATTTTTTAAACTGCATATTTTACAGCCAGGTTTCTGTTTCAGTTATCACTATTATCCATGGCAGTGGTTCTTGCTGTGGTTTCCACGGTTTGTGGCAGATTCTTACTATGCTTCGAGAGAAAGTTTGTTCCTGGAAGTCACTTTCAAGATTCACAGTAGCTCCATTGTCCGACCAGAGATTCTCTTGATTACTTGGAAAGACTTGTGAGCTGCACTAGTAATCCTAAGATGTTGGTAAAGGTCATGATATTAAAAATGTTTTTTTTTTATATTTTTCATGGCAAGGCTGGTGTTAAATTCTATTCTAGTTTTTCATCCGTATTTGCCTTTTGTTATTATCCTGAACTGCTCCTTAGAGTTGGGCCTTACTGTTCTTCACTAATGGGACAAAAAAGTTCATAAGAATTTCAAAGATTGTGCTTCAGTCAGGACCAAGGAAAATGCTTTTAAAGCAAATGTTGAGTGATAGTTAGTTATTTATATGATTTAATTTGATTTAATTTTGTGTATTATATTTGGAGTTGAAGTATAGCCTTTAAGCTTTTACCATGATTGTATTTTTAGCATATGACTGTACGGAAACCGACACAGACTGCTAGTGTTGCACATTGCTACACTTCATGAAATTGGTGAACTTGAGACAAAGGTTGGTACCAACTAAAGACCGTGTGGTAGCTGGACTGCGGAAATGAGAGGAGTTTCCCTGCTGTCGGCCGCAGGGAAAATCACCACAAGAATCCTCCTCAATCGTCTCCTCCCAGTGGCTGAAGAGCTCCTCCCAGAGTCGCAATGTGGATTCTGCCCACTAAGGGGCACAACGGACACCGTTCTTCACCGTGCGACAAATCCAAGAAAAATGTAGGGATCAGCATCAACCTCTGTATATGGCTTTCTTTGACCTCATCAATGTCTTCGACTCGGTCAACTGTGAGGAATTATGGAGTGTCCTTCTCAAATTCGGCTGCCTTCAAAAATGTGTCACTATCCTCCGCCTGCTTCACGATGACATGCGAGCCATGATTCTTACCAACGGAACCACCACAGACCCAATACACGTGCAGACCAGGGTCAAGTAAGGCTGTGTCATCGCACCAACGTTCTTCCTCGCTGCAATGCATTCTCTCACCTTTAACAAGCTCCCTGCTGGAGTGGATCTAATCGACAGGACAAGAAATTGTTCAACCTCTGATGCCTCCAGGACAGATCCAAGGTTGCTCCAACCTTGGTCACTGAATTATAACATGCAGATGACGCTTGTGTTTGTGCACACTCGAAGTCCAAACTCCAAACCATAGTTAACACCTTTACTGAAGCGTACAAGAGTCTGGGCCTCACGTTAAACATCAGTAAGACAAAAGTCCTCTACCAACCTACCCCCGCCACACAATACTGCTCCCCGGCCATCAAGATCCACGATGGGACCTTGGACAATGTGTACCATTTCCCATACACTTGGGAGCCTACTATCAGCAAGGGCAGACATCGATGACGAAGTCAAACACTGCCTTCAGTGAGTCAGTGCAGCCTTCAGCTGCCGGAAGAGAGTGTTCGAAGACCTGGATCTTGAATCCAGCACCAAGCTCATGGTCTACAGGGTAGTAGTGAAACCCACCCTCCTATTTGCTTCAGAGACATGGACTATGTAGGCACCTCAAAAGGACTGGAGAAGTACCACCAACACTGCCTCTGCAAAATCCTGCAAATTCATTGGCAGGATAGGCGCAGTGTCAGCATTCTCTCTCAGACCAACATCCCCAGCATCGAGGTACTGACCATGCTTGACCAGCTCTGGTGGGCGGGCCACATTAGCATTGGGCATGTAGACAGACTCCCAAAACAAGCACTCTACCCCGAGCTACGTCACAGTAGGCGAGTCCCAGGAGGGCATAGAAAACGCTTCAAGGACACCCTCAAAGCCTCCCTGAAAAAATGCAACATCCCCACAGATTCTTGGGAATCCCTGGCCCAAGACCATTCAATGTGGAGGAGCAGCATCAGAGAAGGCACTGAACACTTAGTCTCTTCGTCGGGAGCACACACAAGCCAAGTACAAAAAGCGGAAGAGCGTACGACAAATCAAGCATCCAATTCACCAGTCCCTCCAACCACGTCTGCCCCACCTTTGACAGAGACTGTAGATCCCGCAATGATCTCAGTCACCTTAGAACTCATTTTAGTGTGGAGCAAGTCATCCTCGACTCCGGGGACTGCTTAAGAAGGGGAGACATGGCTAATACTGCAACCTCTGATTTAGCAGCAAACCTCTGCAAGTACTTCAAAGCAAATCCCTTTTGTCCCACACATTGGGCCCAAGTTTCTGCTAGAGTTGCTCCTATTTTTTTGGAGCAACTAGTTTAGTATGGAGCATCTTAGAAATCGCAATTCTCGGCATTTAGTTCGCTCCAGTTCTAGTTAGTTAGAATAGTTTTGTTTTAGTAGTTTTTTTTCCCCCCAAAAGGGGGCGTTACCAGCCACTTATGCCTGTTTTGCAAGTTTAGGCGCGAAAAATTACTCCAAACTAACTTAGAACGGAGTAAGTGTCGATTTTTGTACGCCTAGAAAAACCTTGTCTACACTTTATAAATTAGGCACAGGTAGCAAGAGATGGGGGTGGGGGGGGGGGGGGGGAGGGAAGGGAAGGGAAGGGAAGTTAGAGGATTTGACAAAGCATTAAACACTTCACTTTTACCAATAAAGAATCAATAACAAATGATAAATAAATCAAATAAAAAAATAAAAAATGAAATTTTAAAAAAACCAATAAATAAAAAATTAAAAGTTTCTACTCACCTACTGCAGCACCGGGAGCCCTCCAACAGCCTGCCGAAGAGCTGGTTGGGCGGGCTCTGCCACTGAAGAGGTGCTGGTCGGGTGGGCCCCACCGCCGAAGAGCTGCTGCTCAGGCAGGGCCCGCCACCGGGGAGGAGTTCGGGCAGGCCCTGCCGCCAGGGAGGAATTCAGGTGGGCAGGCCACTCTGCCCGGGATAGGGGCGACATCCCTTCAGCCAGGGATAGGGTCGCCCGAAGACAAGACGTGCTGAGGAGGCCAGGAGCTACTGTGCACGCGCACAGGTGCCGGCACTCTTTTTGGTGCAGGGCTGTAGCTCCGCCCCCAGCTGCTTGTGTTGCACTGCGTTGACTGTGAAACAGGCCTGCTGGACTCGGAGAATTGCGAGGTATGTTTTAGGCACGTTTTTTATTCTAAAAAAAATAGGCGGGCCTCTTGGAATGCGCCGTTCTGGGAGGACATCCGAAACTTGAGCCCTTTATATCCAGTGCTTTAGATATTGCTTGGTTACTTTGCGCATAAAGAAAGACTCAAACTTTAACCAACTTGCCTGGAGAAATGCACGGCAAGCTACTTAGTAGTTTCTTTATATATTGGGTTCTCAAGAAAGTACATTAACATTTTATGAATCTATTTAACATGCTAGTGCATATAGACATGTATTTTATGAAGCTGTACGTACAAGTGTACATTCATATATATTCTATTAAGCCCCTATTCTATTAAGGGTACAACTTTAGCATGAGTTTTACTACAAAATACCAATATGCACCAGCAAATCTGTAAAACTAAAACGAATGAACCATCTTAATAGTTATGATTTCTTTAAAGCTGCTTAACTCTATTTTAACAGTTTTTAAATGATGTTCCTGGAAAAATATAACTGATTTAATTCTAAACATGAAGTAAAATATATTTTTACTTTCAAGTGTTACATTTTTACTAACTCTCACTTTGTTGGGGTCCTTTTCTCCATCTCCACAATGACAAAATTCACCATGTAGGGAACTTCAAGTGTGCTCCATGGCCTAACTACTCTACTATTGTTCTGTAAATATAAGAGATTTGAACAGAGAGCAGGAGAGCATAGAATTGTGAGGTTGTGGTTGAGGCAGAAAGTATGTTAACATTAAAGTTAAAATTGGATAGGTGGATGAAGAAACAGGGTAGGCAAATGTGATTAGAATTATTTGCTCAGGTAGAGGGTGAACACCATTACAGACTGGTTGGGCTGAATGGCCTGTTTCAGTGTTGTAACATGAATGCATTTATGTGCATCATAATTGTTTAATGTTCGTGCACAACTACTCACAGAAATGTACGCTTGCTATATGTGAAAGTACAGCACCTAGCCCAGTTTGAACAGGAGTTATACTTGAGTGAGTAAAATACCAAACAAGATATTTCTTGCTCTGCTGTCTAGGATATTTCAAACTTTTTTGTTTAAAATGCCCATTTATTGCTGTAATCCATATACAGAAACCTACAATATAGTATTCAACGAAAGAAAGAACAATCTAGAAAAAGAGAGAAACTGAGGCGTGACCAGATAGGAGGTCTTTAGGTTTATAGGCGTAGAGAAGATGTTTCCACTTGTAGTGGAAGGAAAGACTTGCGTTTATATAGCACCTTTCATGACCTCAGGACTTCCCAAAGCACTTTATAGCCATTGAAATACTTTTGAAGTGTAATCATGGTTGTATAGGAAACGAGGTAGCCAATTGCACAGCAAACTCCCACAAACAGCAGTGTAAAAATGACCAGATAAATCGTTTTTTTGTTCAATTGATTGAGGGATAAATATTGGCGAGGACACCGAGGAGAACTCCCCAGCTCTTCTGAAGGTGTGAAATCCCTCAATTCCTATGTTTTCCTTTCTCTGTACAGGTTGCCAGGCCATAAGCATCCTGTGGCCTAGAGCACAAGTGGGCAACTTGCTCCTCAGCCTCTGCCAATGTTCTTCAGTTAGTTTCCAAGAAACGTGGAACAGTGGCCTAGCAGATTTCTATTCAGTCATTTCTATTATTAAAACTGCAAAGCATAGCACCAATTTCAATTTTCCACCTAATCAGGTCAGGTTCCTGCAAAAGTTTCATATGTGGAAAGCTATTGTGTTCCTGAGAGTAGTTAGAAGAACCACTGCTGAGAATGCAGTGAAAGAGGAATGCACATTCCAAGAGTAGCTCTGTTCACCACATACATACTGTTGCCAAATAACATACCCTCCTACAGACAAACATAATTACCTCCAGTGATAAATGGGTATTTTATTTTGCAGCAGCAATAAAATGCACTAATGTTGATAAATTTTCTCCATTTACAGAAGGAGCAGCCATGCAGGAATAAACAAACAAATATACTGATCTATAAAGAGTTTGTCCTTTGTGTGTTGGCGCTACTGGCAATGATGGAAAGATCAATAATATTCAATAGTCATGCAACTTTATAGATGGTCATATTTGTCCATATCTCTGAAGCCACCCAGGTTATGGAATGCAAATACCATCTAATAGGATCAACTGGGGAATAACGCTGAGTCAGAGAAATAAAATAAGCAACCTAAATTTGTCAAGTGATACCTCAGTATATTTGGACACATTAAAAATACAGAAACTTCTGCTTATTTTTGAAAGAAACTGAAATTTAATGAAGTAAAGTAGTGCCGAGAGTGGCAGCGTGAAGAAGGAAAATCATTAAGCAGCTGCTGTCATACACCAAATGGCAGATGGCTGAAAACCTGGTCCCAGACCAATGCCAGTTAACAACCTGTTCTTGCAGCATATTTTCATTTGAGACAGGAATTCTGACTTCATATAAAAAAAAGTCAAGAACTATTTTTCCTATGCATGCAGTAGGGCAGAATGATAACACAGTTAGCCTAAATAGATATTTTTAGGTCTGCTTCTTGGTTAATCTCTTGTGCAGTTCTCAGAGATGTTTTCTTGCTCCTACTCACAAAAAGATACATTGTAAAGTCAATATCAATCAAGAGTGCAATTTCAACGTAGGAAACCATCAATACTTCACTGTGTACACAAGTCTGATGAAAGCAGCCCAATGTGGAATAAAACAAACACAACCACTTAGTCATGGTTAAATTACACTTTTTTGTCTGACGGTCTGGAAACGTTTTTCAAAATATCACCACTCCTTTTTTTCCTGGTATGATGACCACACACTAACTGTAACCAAGAGGCCAATTCAGGTTCATTATAAACATGCAAATATGGTATGTATGCAATTTTACTTTAATCTTTGACATCATATATATAATATATATATATTATATACACACAGTATAAAGGGCACCATAACTAAACAACTCAAGTGCAAACAGTATGAACTGCTCCTTTGTGTTGCAATTTAAGCCAAAATGATCAGATTTTCTCCAACCAAGAAATACCATGAAATAATGTACAGTAAAAAGGTCAGATAGCTCAGTTATCCCAAATTAGCTTAATTAAATAGTGCTTGTGGTATTAACCAACAGTCAAAGATCGAGAAATAAAGTTGTCATTTAAACCAAGGTTTCAATCATGCTAATGAAAAATGATGGCCTAAAATAAAATCATAGGCAGCCCTTCGGAATTGAGGAAGTCTTGCTTCGTCGAGGGAAGGGGTGGGTGGGACTGGTTTGCCACACGCTCGTTCCGCTGCCTGCGCTTGACCTCGTCACGCTTGCAGCGTTGAGATTCGAAGAGCTCAATGCCCTCCCGGATGCACCGAAGGGCGGTCTTCAGCCAGGGACTCTCAGGTGTCAGTGATGTCGCATTTTACCAGGGAGGCTTTGAGGGTGTCCTTGTAACGTTTCCGCTGCCCACCTTTGGCTCGTTTGCCGTGAAGGAGCGCCGCATAGAGCATTTGCTTAGGGAGTCTAGAGTCTGGCATGCGAACTATGGCCTGCCCAGCGAAGCTGATTGAGTGTGGTCAGTGCTTCAATGCTGGGGATGTTAGCCTGGATGAGGACACTGATGGTGCGCCTGTCCTCTCTGGGGATTTGCAGGATCTTGGAGACATCATTGGTGATATATCTCCAGCGACTTGATGTGTCTTCTGTACATCGTCCATGCCTCTGATCCATACAGGAGGGCGTATATTACTACAGCCCTGTAGACCATGAGCTTGATGGTAGATTTGAGGGCCTGGTCTTTGAACACTTTTCCTCAAGCAGCTGAAGGCTGCACTGGAGGCAATGTTGAATCTCCGCATCAATGTCTGCTTTTGTTGACAAGAGGCTCCCAAGGTATGGGAAATGGTCCACGCTGTAGAGGGCTGCGCCGGGAATCTTGATGACTTTGGGGGGGGGGGGGGGGGGGCAGTACTGTGTGTCGAGGACAGGCTGGTAGAGGACTTTTGTCTTACGGATGTTACGCGCAAGGCCTATGCTTTCATATGCCTCGGTGAATACATCGACTATATCCTGGAGTTTAGCCACAGAATGTGCGCAGACGCAGGCGTCGTCTGCGTACTGCAGCTCAACAACAGAGGTTGGGGTAATCTTGGACCTGGCCTGGAGGTGGCATAGGTTAAACAGCTTTCCACTGGTTCCGTAGTCGAGTTCCACTCCATTGGGGAGCTTGTTGACTGAGGTGGAGCGTGGCCACGAGGAAGATTGAGAAGAGGGTTGGAGCGATGATACAGCCCTGTTTGACCCCTGTCTGGACGTGGATTGGGTCTGTGATGGATCCATTGGCAAGGATCACGGCCTGCATGTCGTCGTCGAGCAGGCAAAAGATGTTGACAGACTTTTGGGGCATCCGAAACGGAGGACGACGTTCCATAGACCCTCACGGTTGACTGTGTCAAAGGCCTTTGGAAGATCGAAAAAGGCCATGTATAAGGGCTGGCGCTGCTCCCTGCATTTTTCCTGCAGCTGTCACGCTGCAAAGATCATGTCCGTTGTGCCCTTCTCAGCCACAGGGAGAAGACAGTTGAGAACGCTAGCAATAACTTTCCCAGTGGCTGATAGCAGGGAGATTCCCCTGTAGTTGCCGCAATCGGACTTGTCCCCCTTTTTTTTTAAAAAGATGGTCACAATCATTGCATCTGAGATCTCCCGGCATGCTCTCTTCCCTCCAGATGAGAGATGAGGTCATGTATCCATACCAACAGCACCTCTCCGCCATACTGGAGTGCCTCGGTAGGGATTCCATTCACACCCATAACCTTGCTATTCTTGAGCTGTTTTATGGCTTTGCCTACCTCGTGCAATGTTGTGGTTTCACTGAGATGGTAGCGGATCGCAAGCTGCGAGATGGAGTCGAGAACACTGGAGTCAAAGGCAGAGTCTCGATTGAGGAGATCTTCAAAGTGCTCCTTCCAGCAGGCCCCGACAACCTCAGTGTCCTTGATGAGCGTTTCCGTTCTTGGCCAGGAATAGGGTGGGGCCTTCGGAGCTTGGACCACAGGTGGCCTTCACTACATTGAAGAATCCTCGCATATCATGGCTGTCGGTCAGTTGTTGTATCTTGTGTGCTTTCTCCATCCACCACCTGTTCTTTAGGTCCCTGTTTTTTGTTGGACCTCAGCCTTGAGCTATCTGTAATGTTGATTTGCTGCTCCAGAGTTGGGTTGATGCTCGAGGCTCAAAGACTCTGCGCTTGTGATCTATTGGTTCTTGATCTCCTGATCATTTTCAGCAAACTAGTCCTGGTGTTTTCTGGTTGAGTGACCAAGTGTCTCTTCACTGGTTATATAGAGGCCTGGAGAGCAAACCAAGCGCTGTGGACATTCAGCATCTCGGTCATCAAGACACGCCAGATTAGCTGTGAGGCGCTGGCTATAAAGGGCTCTCTTAGCTGGGTCTTTAAGTGCCCCGGCATTAACTTTTTTACGGGACTGCTTCTGCTGTCTCCTCTGTTTTGGGGCTATGTTAATGTCGATGATGGATCGGATTAGGCGGTGGTCCATCCAGCAGTCGTCAGCTCCAGTCATGGCGCGGGTGATGCGCACATGCTTGCGATCCCTGGCTCGGACGATGACATAGTCAAGCAGGTGCCAGTGTTCGGAGCGAAGGTGTTGCCACGATGCCTTGTGTTTGTCCCTCTGGTGGAACAGGGTGTTGATGAGGAGTTCATATTCTAGACATTTTGTCAGGAGTAGGGTACCACTGGAGTTGGCTTTCCCTACCCCATCTCTACCAATCACACCTCCCCAGAGGGCTGCGTCTTTGCCGACCCTGGCATTGTCGCCCAGGGGGTCGCAGGACAGGGATGTCTCGAGGTTGGAATAAAAACCCTCTTTCGCTTCATCCATTGCAGCGAGTGTTGGGGCGTACGCACTGATGACTGTGGCGCATTGGCTCCGGGATAGGGTAAGACGAAGTGTCATGAGGCGTTTGTTAACCCTACAGGGGGAAGTCTTTGAGGCGGTCGACCAGTTCATTTTTGACGGCGAAGGCGACTCCATGAAGGCGACGTTCTTCCTCTGGTTTTCCTTTCCAAAAAAAGGTGTAATCTCCACCATGTTCCTTGAGCTGGCCTTCCCCTGCTCGCCGGGTCTCGCTTAGGGCAGCGATGTCGATGTCAAAACGTCTAAGTTCCCAGGTAACTTTGGCGGTGCGGCCTGTTGCTGTTAGAATTGTCCATGAGGGTCCTGACGTGCCAGATCCAGAACTTCATATTAACGAAGTGGAAGATGCCTGTGCGCGAGTTCTTTTAATGTGGAGTGGCTGCTGCACACCGGCAACCACACGGGCTTAGCTGAGCGAGGTCTTGGTCCAGTGGCAAGGGGGTCCAAGACGACTGGAGACCAGGCACTGCTGTATGAGCCTAATTTCCTATGGCGAGATATTGGCTGCAAGTTCGGCGCTGAGTGGCGCCATTGATGGTAGGTGGCCCGAGACTTGGTTGGGGGGCAGGCGTTAGGAAGGTCAGCTGTCCGCTGGAGTTTAGAGGGATGTTTTAAAAAGTTTCTTCCAAGGTTTCCGAAGTTATTTAAAAGTTTCTCCAAAGGGGACTCCGGGGCTGGTGTTCAACCGACCGAAGGGGCCAAGCAGTCATAATTTCTTTGAGGGGCTGGAATTCCTACTACTGACTTGCATCTTAAATTTTTAATCAATTTTTAAACTTTTAATCAACTTTTAAGCTTTTAAACAATTTGGGAAACTTTTATAACTTTTATAAATGATTTACATTTTAGACTTATCAACTTTTAATCAACTCTTAATCTATTTTTAAACTTTTAATCAACCTGAGTAACTTTTTAAACAATTTGGAAATAAAAGAGATGCCACTGCACAGCTTACCATCATCCTGTAGCAATATAAATGAACAGACTAAACCAGACAATAAGGAAATAAATCAAATTCCAACATGTTTTTGTTGACTTCTCATGTAGGGCTGGATTTTCGGCTTTGCTCATTTCGAAGCGGTAAAGTTTGCACCCAGGAACAATTTGCGCCTCAGTCAGCAAAATTTATCGACTGGGCCCGAAGTGTGGGGTGGATCACTAAGGGAGGTGTTACACATCTCTCTTGGGGCACCAAGTCCAGCTGAGCAAGCAAAAACCCCGAGCGAAACAGCTGGTCTCAGAGTGCTCCAAGAGAGGCCTGGGGAGAAAAAAAAACCCTGAAAAAAAAACTACCAAAACATTCCCAATAAATAACTCACGCCACCACAACATAAAATCGCAAAAAAAACCAATCTCACCTACCAGAGGTCGACATTACTAGCATCACTGCAGCCACTACAGCTTGGACTGCCAGCTTTCACAGGCGGTTCCAGCACGGCACTCTATGGAGTGCTACGGATTGGGCGGGAGCCAAAAATCAAGCCGGTGTCGCAACCAGATGCATTGCACACCGGCTCGCCTCTTCCGGGCGGCAATGCCCTGCCGAAACCAGCACCGAAAACCCCGGCGGGGTGCTGGATCCATTGCCACCCCTCTGGGTCAAAAACAGAGGCGGCAACAAGTCAAAAATGCAGCCCGTAATGTGGTGTCCCAGTCATCCATACATTACTGAATGTGCCAAAATTTGAGAACTACATTTAAAAAGTTGTGAATAAATACAGACACAGGGCAGATTGCAAGTTATTTAGCAGTATTGTTTCAGATCTTCCATGTTTATATTAAAGCTGAATGATCGAAATCTTCGGCCATTTAATAGTTATAAATGTCGGTGTTTAGAATTTAACTTGAACTGCAAATATCCTACTGTTGTAATGTGGGAAACGCGGCAGCATATTTGTGCACAGCAAACACACACACACGATAAACAGACTGAACAACCCAATATTTAAATTTCAAGCAGACTTTTCCTGGTTTTACTTTAACTAACACAGCTACTAAATGAACAAGAAAAATACACCGGACAGCTGGCTCATATGGTTTTCCATTCATACCATAACTTCAATGCAAGGAAAAGCCACCTGCTAACAAAAAGCAGAGAATTTGCACCACACGACAGGAACACAAAGCATATTTTACACACAAGTTAATTTTCAAGACATAACTCAGAATGAACTCATTGGGCCCGATATTCAGTACTGCTGGAAAGCTTTTTGGGGCCATTAGCACTGAAATGTTTTCGTGGCTGGGCAACCCCATATTCAGCTCCAAAAATGAACAAATGGGTTCTAGCGCTAATGAACCCTTCCAAAGTAGATTTTTCAGCGGTGTGGCTGTCTTAATTTGAGCAGCATCACCACTGAGAAATTCAGCATGCGGGTAAGGGTTTCTAACGAGCTAGCTGCTCCCTGGCCTTTTTAAATGGCAGGGTTTGCAGCAAGGCCCTTGGGGGGCGGGGGGCGGGGGGGGGTGGAGGTGGAGTTTGGAAGGATGGCTGGTGTAAGAGGTGCAAGGAGAGCCAACAGGTTCACTGATATAGAGCTGGAGACACTGATGGACAGTGTGAAGAAGAATACAGTTACCTGACGTGGGGAGATCTGGCAGAAAGGCAGTACATAATGCATGGAGGAAAATTGCAGGGGAGGTGTCAGGTACCTTCATATGTCAAGTACCAGTCTGCACCCAGCCCTTCCAGGATGGCGATGGGTCGACGCTTCCTAGCTCTGGGGTGACAGGGATCCTTCTACTCAGGTGGTAATGCTGGTTCAACCTCCAGCGGCTGTACCCTCATGGCAGCATGCAACAGACCACGATGATTATGGAGACCCGTTCAGGAGAGTACTGCAAGGTGCCACCAGAGCTGTATAGGCACCGGAACCTCTACTCAAGGATGCCTATGCAGTGCTTGATGATGCACCTGGTGGCACAATGAACATTATTGTATGCATGCTCTGGCGCTGTCCTGGGGTTGCGCAAATGGAGTAAGCAGCCAAGTGGACAGGAGATATCCTTTGTCCCCAAGCTGCGAACCGCAATCCTGATTCGGGCCAGTCAAGACGGCGGGCACACTGGTCTGACAATAAACAAATCATGGCTGCTGCCTCCCTTGACAGCGACGCCTTCTCCTGCGCGCCGTCCCGCTTCTGAGCAGGTGCACCAGGTGTCGCCCTCCCAACACGCCTTCCATCCTCAGGGTGAACCCTGCCAATGAGGTCTCTGCAACCCACAGGCCTCCACTAAAGAGTCAGACCTGAAAGTTGTACAAAAGTATATACAAACCTCTGAGCAGCACTCAGCAGGTTTAATAAAGCCAAAATAATTAATAAAACTATATGAAAAGCTAAATACTGCAGATGATGAAATAAAATCACAAATTAATCACTATTTTCCTACCAAAGGGCCCGATCGCGGCAAAACTCCAGCGTGTCGCGTTCAAGCACCAAATCGAATACCTCATGGGAGCACTGCTTGAAGTCCTACCTTTTTTTTTTAAGCTGAAAATCACTGTGGTCGTTTTCCAGTGGCCCGCCTGCTACTTATCTCACCGCAGAAAATCTTTTACTGCGGCTTCACCACGCCATTTTCAGCGGAAGTGCGCACCACTCAAATTCCCCCCACAGCTGGCTATGGCTCGGGGAGGGAAAAGCACCCAACCGCGGCGGCAGGTTGATTTTTTCGATTGGCCACCCAAACCCCGCGATAGCTGACCCTTCAGGAACGGGGAATTTCGGCCCCATACATTTGGTACTTATATTGGACTAATGAGAGGATGCCGCTCATACATCTGATCTACTGAAACACACATTAAGTTCAACACCAATTTGCCAATGTATTGAGTGTCAAATTACCATTTCATGCATGGTAATTGTTATATTAAAGATGATCACTCATTTTGGGAGGGGGAAAAAAGCCATGAATCATTTTTATTGTAATTCTGTCACATGCAAGTGAAGAAATGATGCTGATGCACAGCATACTGCAATACCAAACACACTTATGAGGCACAGACTGGTTCCAGCATTGTTGCACATGCTGAGTTAGCAATTTCAACATGATGTTGCATGAAGGCAGCAAGAGCAGACCAAACACTTCAATGGAACAAGAGTCAGTCCTGAGCTGCTTTCATATCTTCTAGCAGCTGGTTTCAGAATAACGTAAGTGAAAGACTGACAGTAACTTGCCCAATTTTGCAGCAGTGGATGCAATGTAGCATGTGGAGATCAGGAGGAAAAGGGAGACACAAATATCTTAAAAAGAGGGAGTCTTATCCTCAACAATCCCGCATGCCTTCAATAAAAATCAAAAAGTTTACCACGGGTTTCCGTTTCAAACACTTGGAGGTAGCATTCCAAAATAATACCATGCATACCAAAAAGACCCATTACAGATCAACAAGAATGAAAAATGAGGGTGCAAGTAAGCACATGGATACAGTACAATAGGAAACAATCATACAAGCTTCATAACCAGATTAATGGAGGCAGTGGGGTGAAGGCTGTTTGACAGAGTAGTAGTTCACTAATATAAGCCATCCATCCACTCTTCCTCCCCTCCACTTCTACTTGCCCCCCCATGGGTGGGTGGTGAAAGTCAAGGGACCCCTTTTACGTTCCTTTCTATCTGTTCCTTTCAGAGGCCTTGTTTGCTTTTAAAATTCTATTTGAAACAATAATGGGCTGTTCTCAATTGAAGAAACAAAATTTTTCCTTCAGGGTGAGATGCCGAAGTGGGTTGGGAAAGGACTCCAACCAATGGATGTTCAATTGTCTAATGGAGGTATTGCTAGGAACTGGAGAAAAGGAGATTGTGCTAGGATAACGTAATGAAGGACGGAACTCTCCTTTACAAGTTCTTTGTGGACGTAAATAATATCCAAATGCTGCAATTCATGATGCTCTCTGGCCATACAATGTTAAGTAGCACAACAAATGTTCTCCAAAAAAGGTTTAAAACAAAACATTACATGCATGAATGTCAGTGTCCATTACATGAAGTATACGCAACTGGAATTTTCTGCATTTCACTACACCCCAAGAATTACTAAAATGACTACAGTTGCATTTGTAGAAAATGTAGGAAAACTTCAGTTGCGATGCAAATTAAAAATAAAAATAGTCAGTAATGTTTCAGTTTGTGCACACAGTTGAGCTTTAATTTGTCTTGAAAGTTCAGCTAGATTACAATAACTATACCTACAGAATCAGAATACTACAGCACAAAAGGAGGCCATTCAGCCAATTAAGTCTGCACCGGATCATTCGAAAGGCAATCCAGTTAGTATCACTCACCCGCTTTCTCCATATCCCTGCAATTTTTTCTTCAAGTAATTATCCAATTCCCTTTTGAAAGCTACTATTGACTATGTATCTACCATCCTATTAGTGCATTCCAAATCCTAAACACTCATTGCATTAAAAAAAAGTCTGGTTGTTTTGCCAATTACCTTCAATCTGTCCCCTCTCGTCACATCTCTTCAGCCACTGGAAACAATTTCTTTTTATTTACTCTATCAAATCTCCTCTTAACCTTGCCTGCTCCAAGTTAGCCTAACATCTGTCTTAAGGAAGCAGTGGCGGGTCATTTGGAAAAGCATAATTTAGTCAAGCTGAGTCAGCATGGTTTTATGAAAGGGAAATCATGTTGGACAAATTTGTTGGAGTTCTTTACAGATGTAACGAGCAGGGTGAATATGAGGGAACCAGTGGATGTGGTGTATTTGGATTTCCAGAGGCATTTGATAAGCTGCCACATAAAAGGTTACTGCACAAGATGAAAGTTAACAGGGTTAGAAGTAATATATTAGCATGGATAGAGGATTGGCTAACAGAAAACAGAGAGCTGGGATAAATGGGTCACTTTCTGGTTGTCAAACGGTAACTAGTGGGGGCCACAGGGATCGGTGCGGGGGCCTCAACTATTTACAATCTATATTAATGACTTGGATGAAGGGACAGAGTATAATGTTGCCAAGTTTGCTGATGAGACAAAGATGCGTGGGAAAGCAAGTTGTGAGGAGGACACAAAAAATCTGCAAAGGGATATCGACAGGCTAAGTGAGTGGGCAAAAATCTGGCAGAAGTAGTATATTGTGGGAAAGTGTGAGGTTCTCCACTTTGGCAGAAAAAATTAAAAAATCTAATTATTTAAATGGAGAAAAATTACAAAATGCTGCAGTACAGAGGGACCTAGGGGTGAAACACAAAAAATTAGTATGCAGGTACAGCAAGTAATCAGGAAGGCAAATGAAATGTTGGCCTTTATCGCAAGAGGGATGGAGTATAAAAGCAGAGAAGTCCTACTACAACTGTATATAGTGTATTGGTGAAGCCACACCAAGAGTACTGCATACAGTTTTGGTCTCCTTATTTAAGGAGGTATATACTTGCATTGGAGGCAGTTGAGAGAAGGTTCACTCGGTTGATTCCTGAGATGAAGGGGTTGACTTATGAAGAAAGATTGAGCCTGTACTCTTTGGAGATCAGAAGAATGAGAGGTAATTTTATTTGAGACACAAGATAATGAGGGGGCCCGATAAGGTAGATGCAGAGATGACGTTTCCACTTATGGGCGAATCTAGAACTCGGGGGCATAGTTTTAGAATAAGGGGCGGCCCATTTAAAACTGAGATGAGGAGGAATTTCTTCTGAGGGTTGTAAATTTGTGGAATTCTCTACCCCAGAGAGCTGTGGAAGCTGAGTCACTGAATATATTTAAGGCAGAGAGAGACAGATTTTTGAACGATAAGGATTATGGGGAGCGGGCAGGGAAGTGGAGCTGAGCCCATGTTCAGATCAGCCATGATCTTATTGAATGGCAGAACAGGCTTGAAGGGCCAAATGGCCTACTCCTGCTCCTATTTCTTAGGTTCTTCTGTACAACCCCAGCTTCTCCAGTCTATCCACGTAACTGTAATCACTCATCCCTAGAACCATTATCGTAAATCTCTTCTGTATCCTCGCCAAAGCCTTCACATACTTCCTAAAGTGTGGTGCCAAGAATTGGACACAACACTCGAGCTGGGGCTGAATTAATGTTTTAGAGGTTTAGCAGAACTTCCTGGCTTTTGTACTCATTGCTTTTATTTATAAAGCCCAGCATCCTATATGCTTTATTAACTGCTTTGTTAACTTGTCCTGCCACCTTCAAACATTTGTGTACAAACACCCCCAGGTCTCTCTCTTATTGCACCCCCTTTATAATTGTGCTATTTAGCTTTTATTGTCTTTCCTCATTCGTGCTACCAAAATGCATCACCTCACTTTTCTGTGTTGAATTTAATCTGCCATGTGACTGCCCATTCCACCAGCCAGTCTATGTACTCGAAGTCTATTACTATCTTTCTCAGTGTCTACCACACGTCCAAGTTTTGTGTCATCTGCAAATTTCAAAATTGTGCCCTGTACCCCACCCCCAGTTCAAGTCATTAATGTATATCAAAACAGCAGTGGTCCTAGTACTGAATCCTGGGGTGCTCCACTGTACACCTCCCTTCCATCCAAAGAAACAGCCATTCACCACAACACACTGGTTTCTATCCCTTAGCTAATTTTGGATCCATGCTGCTACTGCCCCTTTTATCCTATGGGCTTTAATTTTGCTAACAAGTCCATGTGATACTTTATCAAACACCTTTTTAAAGTCCATATACACAATATCAACCATACTGCCCTCTTCCATCTTCTGTTACCTCATCAAAAAACTCAGTCAAGGTTAGTCAAACACGATTTTCCCTCAATAAATATGGCTCTTCTCAATTAGTCCATGCTTGTCCAAGTCACAGTTAATAATCTGGGAGAAAATTGTTTATAAAAGCTTTCCCACAACTGATGTTAAACTAACTGGCTTGTAATTATATTAAAACAAACCTAATGTTTGCAATGTATTTGTCTACAAAATCTTACTTCCTATTCTCACTGTTTTTAAAACACGGTAGGTATTGTGTCTACTTTCCCCCCCTATAAATTCCTATGTTCATTTTTATAATAGGATGTGCCATGTAACAAGATGCATTTATATAGCATCTTTAATGTAGTAGACGGGTTATCCTGCAAGTGGTGTGAAGGCAGCACGCCACCACCTTCTCAGGGCAATTAGAAATGGCAATAAATATCACCCACATTCCAAGAATAAAAACAAATGTGCATGTGCAAAAGGAGTTTACACCTCTGCCTGTGTGTGTGTGCCATAATTCTAGTTCAATAATCAAATATGAATTCATTACCACAATAGCTATTAAAGTCGTCACTCACTCCATTTGAGGCTTAAACAGATAAAATATTGGAGTATGGGAAAGTGCAGGAAAAAAGCATTATAGTAGATAGCTCCAACGTGGAGCTTGTGCTGGCAAAATGTGTCCCTCCCATGTGGAAATTTCTGTGATTTTATTAACGTTCTGGAACCAAAACTACAGGTTTTGAGTACAGTCCTCGATCAATAATAATTCTATCCTGACTTCCTAATTAAATCTTTACATTTTCCAGTTAAGATCCTCATTTGGTTATAATTTAAAAGTTGAAGTTTATGGTGAGTGGAAGGATAGGAGGAAGGCACTGGAGTAACTGCATTTAACGACGACAAAAACATGGTTAAGGATTGTAGGGGCGGAAAAGCTGAGGTGAGGTGGGCAATGTTTAATGGGTAGCATATTCAATGCAATTTTGCTGCAGTTAACAGACTTGCTACTTGTAACATTTTTTTTTAAATTTGACATTTGATACCATTTCTTTCACTTCCCAAACTGCATAATAAGCGTTGTCTCGGAGTCAAGTGAACAACCCTCTGCGGCCGCAGCCAATAATACTCAGGACCAGCTTCCAGGAGGAACACAAAACGCGCATGCGCAGACATTTAATGAGACCGCGCATTTAAAGTAACAGGCCATGCAGAACAAAGGTGCAGCTTACAGGGTATTCTTAAATGCCCCCCTCAGAATTTTTCTTCCTCCCTTTATCAAGGCAAGTACATAGCATGTCACCACAGAGACAGGGCCGAGATCGGTAACCCAGTGATGTGGGAAAACTGGATCCAAATGGACATTTTTGCAGTGATTGATAATGCTTCAACATACTGTCTCACTTCAGGACACTAAATTGTTATATTACAACTAGTTTGTTTTAATGTTCTACGTTGCCATGTAGACACAATTCAACATAATTCATCATCTGATGGAATCCTGTTTACTTACTTGGCTCAACAGCAGCATGAGGGACGAGCAAGGAAACGGCTGGCTGGCTGCCAGTTCTGCTGGTCAAGAAATTGTAAACAGAAACATACTATGCATGAATACGTGATATTTATATTTGGCTATTTCAAGGCAATGGAATTGAATCATTTATCGTAATAAATTGATTTATATTGGCGGTTGGAACATTGGACTATTTTTCCATTCAAGATGTCAGAAGTCCAGTTTTTTTCCAGAAGCCACCCAATTCATTACATGGATTTTGTGACTTTGATGAGAGCAATTTTGGTACTGTGGCAATGGCAGAAACCTGATTGGATGGATTCAAACATGGAGTTGCAGGAAAGATTGGCACGGATTTGGGAGGAGACGACGCATTCAAGGACTTGAGAGGAAAGGGAGGTTGGAGATGGGTCAGTAGTTTGCAAGGATGAGGGTGTCAAGTGTTTTTTTTGAGGAAAGGGGTGATGACAGCAGATTTGAGGGAGAGGGGAACAGTACCTGAGGAGAGACAACCATTAACAATGTCAGCTAACATGGGAGCCAGAAAAGAAAGTTGGGTGATCAGCAGGTGGGAGTCGGGTCAAGGGAGCATGAAGTGTGTCTCATGGACATGACGACCTCGGATAGATCAGGAGGGGAGATTGGAGAGAAACTGGAGAAAGATACGCGCTCAGAGCTAGGGCAGTGGGGATCCTGAGAGGAAGTTTGGCCTGGTGGACTAGGCGAAGGAAGGCAAGTGGCAGAGGCAGCTGAACGGATCATCTCAATCTATATGTCAAGAGACAAAGTCGTCCATGAGCTCCTCACACTTGTCGGTGGAGAGGGTGGAGGAGCCAGGGGTTTAACATGGACAGCAGAGGAGAATAGAAGCCGGAGCTTACCTTTGCATTCCAGAATGAATCTGGAATAGTGATCAAATTTGGCAGATGGGCAGGACCGATAATGCTTTATGTGGTCCAGCAGATCTGGCGATTAATGGCTAAACCAGTTGTCCGCCATATCCATTAAAGTCTGTGTCCCTTGGACTTAAGGGAGAGAAGAGGAGGGCTGTACCAGCAGGAACGGCCAGAGTGAGGGAGAGTAATAGTTCTGATATAGAGAGTAGGGCATCAAAGGTAGTGGTGAGGGTGTGGTCGAGCAGATCGGTAGATGCAGAAATGTCATGGTGAATGGAGGGCCAAAGACTGGACAGTTGGGATTTCATAAGTGCAGTTGTAAGACAGTGGAGAGGTTTTTTTTCCAGGTTCGGACACAGAAGGAAGTGGGGTTGGAAGGGGGATGTGGTTGGAGAGCAATGAGGAAGTGGTCTGAGATGGCTAGCTGCGATCCAGCATTTTCTGTTTGTATTTCAGATTTCCAGCATCTGCAGAATTTTGCTTGGAAGAGAATTGGGATAGATTCAAGTCCCCGAGACTAAAAGGTCACAATAATAATCAGAAACTGCATACTCGGTCTCAGGCTACATGTGAGAAATCTACTAATGTTAAGAAATGACACTACTTATCCAATCATAACTATTGAGCAAGATCTGTGTACTGTATGAGGAACAAACTGGTGCCTCAGCAAATATTCCATTAATAGACATTCCAATTTGCAAAGAAGATCATATGTATATTTGTACTTTAAAACACTACCCTAACAAATAAATAAAATCACCAAGCTAATGTGTAAACAAAAATCGTCAATGATGGGCACTTTGAGGATGGCATCCTTTCCATTACAATACGATTTTATCAACAGTTAAACAGTAAAAAACAACAGGTTGAACCTCTCCAGTCTGGCACCCTCGGGATCTGACTGGTGCAGGACCAGAGAACTTTCCGGACCAGGGGAGGTCACGCCGACCCTAGCGTTGTCAGCAGTACCCTAGAGGCCAACTGACAAGTGGTTAACTTTGTAAAACTGGAGAGACCATGCTGAAGATTTGGTTTGTAGAATATTATATTATAATTTGTTATCCTTTGTTTTGCTTTTTTAATGTGTTCTTCAAATTGAGTAATTTTTAAAAAGAGCATGGAGTGTAAGAAAGACGACAGGGAAAGGCCGATTGCTGTCTTTACACAGATCCCTATATGCGATAAAGCACTTGGGTGCCCACGAAAGCCGATTCCTCCAAACGACGCAGACATCAATCAAAGCAAAACAGGTGGAAAGCAGCCACAGATCTGAGGCACAAACATCAGTCGTTGTCAGCAGTATCCGGTTTAAATAAACACCAGGATCCCCTCACCTGACGCCCAGTCGAGCCCTCATGTCCTCTGATCTGATAGTGCTCCCGCCTGCTCTGTAGTACCGTCCATCCGCGTCGTTCAGTCCCTATGGGAACCCGCGGCTCCTCCTGATCCCGACCCCATTTTCAGGCGTGACAGCTGTGAAATAATTCCCGTCGACATGCGGAAATTATTCGCCAATTTAATGTATAAAAAGGATTTACGTCCAGTCTCCAAATCCAACATCAAAAACGTAAGCAGCAGCTCGGGGCAGGTGTTGTTGGGAGAGGGCAGCATTGATGGCACTGGACGCGAGGGCCGCCCGCCCGCTCACCGGCATTTGTGCCCAGATCCGTGGCAGCTTTCAGCCGGTTTTGTTTTGGTTGATGTCTGCGTCGTTTGCAGGAATCAGCTTTCATGGGCAGCCAAGTGCTTTATCGCGTATAGGGATCTATAGACAGCAATCGCCCTTTCCCGGTCGTCTTTCTTGCTCTCCATACTCTTGAAAATTACTCAACTTGATGAGCACAGGACACAGCGTGGATCGCAACCCCACGCCGGGAATGATGCCGGACCAGGGAGGTTGCCAGAGAGTTCCAGGCTGGAGAGGTTCAACTTGTAAGTCACCAGACAATCCCTAGATAGTAATCTTGAACCAACCGAAATGATAGACTAGTTTTCAGTTACTGTACCAGGAGTATGATTTATGATTATAGAAAAAAGTATTTTACTGTACAATAAAGCTACAAAACTTGGTCAGGACCTAATATATTTGTACAGTATAATATTTTGCATGTTTAATTTTGCCAACAGGTCTTATACAAATGGCAACTAAACATCTTACAAATATTGAATTATTCAACTTTGTTCACCTACATAACTTGAAAAAGTAATTTACTGAAGCATTTTGGGATGTCCGGAGGATGTGTGATGTGCAATTTAATAGTTCTTTATGCAGTTTTGCAGTAAAATAATTTCAAAATTACATGGAATTTAATGTTGCGTGCCCTTGACTGGCCTTTTAATAAACATAACTGTGGTTACCTAGAGAATCTTGGTTCTTACTTCAGACAATTAGCGGGCCAAGCACGAACTACTGCTCAAGTAACAACCTACTGCACCATAAGCTTTATTTTGCTGATAGGATAAAATTAACCTCCGGAAGAACTTCTATCGATACAAGTTCAAAATCCAAAGTGCTGAACAATAGTATGGCTGAATCAAAGTTCACTAATACAATCTTTTATTTTGCTCACTACAAAAGCCAGGGTTATATCTCTAAGTATTAAAAGATTTTGTTCAGAAATTTCAGAGTATGTTGCATTTTAAATTTATTTGAGAAAATTGAAATATTTCAAAACCATTCAAACTGAGTTTGAACAGCCACCTTTCAAAAGAACGAATCATTCTATCACCAAGCCAGCTGATATGGGCAAGGCAGACTATTATACACACAACTTATCCGGTTGTTCAGAACCTGCTCGACAAAAGACTGCTGTGATCACGGGGATAATCTAATGTGCTGAGTTTTTTTATTCCTTTATTTCCATAACTGGCATGCATTGACTCAAAAAATATACAAAAAAAAAATCAGAGGCACATTCAAATAATAATTTCTAGGCTGCTTCATTATAAATGTTATGTTATATGTAGTTTGCATTGGTACACAAATCACCACTTCAATGCAGTAATGAGGGACTGTTGCACTGCTTGAGAAACTATCTTTTGGATGAGACATCAACTCAAAGTGCCAACTGCCTGCTCACGTGGACATAGAAAAATCTCATGGCATTATTTGAAGAGGAGCAGGAGCGTTCTCCTGGTGTCCTGACCAATTCTTATCCCTCAATCAACACCAAACAGATTATCTGGTCATTTATGTCACTGTGAAAACTGGCTGTCATGTTTCCTTACATTACAGCAGTCTCTACACTTTGTACTTAATTGGCTATGAAGCATGTTGGGATGGCCAGAAATCATGAAAGGCGCTACATAAATGCAAGTTCATTCATTATTTTCTATATCTTCAGAGTATTAAACTTCATGCAAGTTTTTAACATGCTCTGGATTTCAATATGATTTTTAAATATTTCTGCATAAATGTAGAATGGAAAGCATAATGAGCATAAACAAAAACAAACAGATCATCTGGAACAACCCTTGATTAATGTGTCGTCCCCACACCCCCCACCCCCAAAGTTGGTTTTGCCCAGCTTTTGGCATTTTGCAAGCTATCAGCAGACCTTCCAATTACCAGTTCTGCACACAAATTCTTAGAAAAGGGTCAGATAAAAGAATTCGCTTCAGAGTTAACAAGACAAGATGCCATCTTAGACCTGGAAACAAAATGCTGCTTTAAAAAAAGCAGCCTTGACTTGCTGGTTCACAGAAACATTTAGGGTTAAGTGAGATTTCTTGGCAGTCATTAGGTCAATGACATAATCCCAAAAAGCAAATTCTAGCAGCTTGAAAATAACACTGAACAATTGAAATCTAGAGGGTTCCATTCCTATACCCTGTATTAACAATGAGCTCTAAATGATGAGTGATATGACTTTTGGAACTGCTTTCTGCTGAACAGGCTGGAGGAGTTCACACTGCTTTGAAGTAAGCGGAGCTTGCTTCTAATGGCGAGTCTGCTTAACTAGGAAATTACATTAGTCGCAAATTTGTAATTTAAACCAAGTTAGTAAAGTAAGCTGAACCGCTTGAACTAGCCTTCAATAACAACAAGAAAAGGTACATGCAAGTGAGCCAACTCATAACCCAGTCTAGAGAGAGAAAAAAGGAGAGAAGAGAGAAGAGAAATGACTTGCATTTAAATCGCACCTTTCACGACCACCGGACGTCCCAAAGCACTTTACAGCAAGTAAGGTACTTTTTGAAGTGTAGTCACTGTTGGAATGTAGGAAATGCAGCAGCCATTTTGCACACAGCAAGCTCCCACAAACAGCATTGTGATAATGACAAAATAATCTGTTTTAGTAATGTTGGTTGAGGGATAAATATTGGCAAAGGCTGATGGGCTGAATAGCCTTCTTCTGTGCTGTAACCATTCTATGATTTTAAGACACCGGGGATAACTCCTCTATTCCTCTTTGAAATAGTCTAAAAGAAGCATAATGAGTGGTATCATTTTGATGCTGTATATACCCCTTCTTTCAGCCCATGTATTAAAGAACCTTTCACACAACAGTTTAACTTGAACCTTAAAACATAGTATACTAAATGCAGTTTGGTCTTAACTAAGGAAATTTATATGTACTGTGTAATAACCAGTGGTGTCATCAGTAATACTGTCCTCCAATTCTGTATCAGAATTGTTAATATGTTCACACAATGTTAATACAAAAATCTACATATATTTTCAGAATTCACCTAGCACTCATCCCCGAGAGATTCAAAAGTCCATGGAACCAGATAATTGAGCTGCTCCGTGCCCCCTCTCCCCACCATTTCTTTACCAGTGTATAATATTACTTGTCAGAATCTGAAAGCAAAATTACAGTACAGCTTGAACCGAGAGTCTGGAACTCTCAGCAACCTCCCTGGTCTGGCATCATTCATGACGGGGTCACGATCCGCTTTGTGCCCTGGGGATGGCTGTTGCTCCTCCTCTTCTCCCTGCGGGTCAGCGCGCTGTGTCCTGGGGCCGACCACTCCCTCCCTCCCCGCCGTCCGGGTCAGAGAGGGAGCAAGGAGCGCGGCGGCCGATCGAGGCGCCGAAGCCCGGCCCGAAAGGCTGCGCAGTAGGCTTCTGCGCAGCACTTGCACAGAACGTGGTCGGGTCGTTGCGCAGTAAAAAAAAGGTACATGTGGATTGATTTTACATTACGCAGAAGTCAGACTCAGATAGCAACAGCACGATTTTGCCTCAGTAACTTTAGGCCACATCTTGTCATTTCTCCTTTCCATCGACGGACTTGCCAATTTCAGCAATGCAATGACGTGACCACCAATCTTAATTTGTTTTAATCTGATGAATGTTAAATAACTTCAGTTTTAAGTGAAATAGCCGGAGTCAAACAGGGACATCTCATTTGATTTAGTCAAAAAGTTAAAATGTGACTAATTTTAATCCTGGTCTTTTGGAAACAAATGCTGATGCTCTGAGGGATCATGATTAATTGACTGGAATATCACCGCAAAACTGTTGAGATATAATTGTCTCAGATGAGGAGAAAATGAATGCATTCGATGGTGATTGGTTGATGTCTCTTGATTAACAATAACTGGCCCCTGACAGCAGATGTAAATTCAATTATATTGAAACAGCAAACAGTAAAATCCTTCGAGAGTAGATTAATATGTAATGCATGCTTGTCTTGCTGGATTATTTTAATATAAATTAGATCGACCCGATGATTGCATTAGCCACATTGCAGTGATTTCAGAGCACCAGAGGTGGCGGGGAGATGAGGAATAGCCAGCCCCAGGTCAGCAGTACCTGGTAAGTCTGGGGGTTGGCGTGACCTCCCGTGATCCGGCAAATTCTCTTGTCCGGCACCGGTCAGGTCCAGAGGGTGCCAGATTAGAGAGGTTTAACCGGTACGGAGAGTTTCTGTCATACTCTACATAGAGCTTGACAAAATTGCAGGACACTGCAAACACAGAGACAAGCATTAACATCCCTTCTAGTAACTGAAGGCTTCTTCCAGGAAATAAATGATAGGGCAACCCATTTCCTTAAGCTACTTAAGAATGGTCGGGGGGGAGGGGGGGAAGGAGCAAAGACGAGAAGAGAAAAAAACAAAATTTAACCAACAAATATCAGTAAAGTTGTTTCAAAACTTGACTTATTTTAGAAAAGCAAGTGAATGTGCCAACAAAAACTTCCATAAATCATAAAACACAGATCAATCTGGAAAAGAATTACAGCAAGACAAGCATGCATTACATATTAATCTTCTCAAATTATACACAGTAACAGACCACTTTAAAAAAGGGTAATTTCCAGATAATACACAACCATTATTTTTTTTAAATGAAAACTAATCCAAGATCATTCATATGGTTAAATAACACATTTACAAAGAGGCCAAGTTTGCAACACCAAAGCTATAAATTGCAATACTGACAAATTACAAAGATAACACACAATTTATCAAAGAGAAAAATGATCTAGTTTCTATGACAGCAATTCCAGATTAAAAAATAAAATCATCTCTTCTAGATTTCCATGTATTACACACCATTCTTTAGTCAACAAGAGAGCCAAGTGATCTGTTTGCAGATGTCTTCATTCTACTTTGGTATACTGCCTTGTAAGTGGTTTAAGAGTGGCAGAGACAGCCCCAAATCACTACTGCAAGAGTTCCCAGGGAAGCATGCTTGGCCCAACAATCTTCAGCAGTTTCAATGACCATCCCTTCCTGGCCAGGATTAGAGCAGTTCACTGTAATTTCAGTGTTCAGCTCCAGTCACAAGGCTTGGGAGAAATCCAGCAAGGTAGCACTCACACCAGCTAAGTGCCAGGTAATGGCTAACTCGAACAAGAGAAAGTCCAACTGTCTCCCTCTGGCCTTCAGCGCCACCATCGTCAGAGTCCCCCATCATTAACAATCCTGAGGTTACCAGTGTAACCTTACATCATGGGCTGTTATTCTTTTTAATTGTGTGCAGTGTCTGTATTGAAACACAAGGGTGAAAAGATTAATTCTGTTATACTGACAGCTGCTACTAAGCAAGAGTGGTTAACCAAACATTGTGGAACAGGGCAGAGGCGAAACCTGTCTTTTTACCTAGATTACCTGCAAAGTATTGTTGTTATTTGGGACAAATGACTCAGTCATTTGTGAAACCGGCCAAGGCCAAAGTCTGTCACTTGGAACCCAAACGAAATCCCAACACCACTTGAAACATAACTGGACCAGCCACAATGAAACCATGGCTACAAGAGCAGGACAAAGGCTCGGGACTCTGCAACAAGTAGCTCACCTCCTCCCCCCTTCAAAGCTTCTCTATTACCTACAAGACACGTCACAAGTGTGATAGATTACTCACCACTTGCATGGATGAGCGCAACCAGAACAACTCAATAAGCTCCGCACCATCCAGAATAGTTTGCTTGATCAGTGCCTCCACTACTGGGTTCAATATCCGGTCCCTCCACTACTTTTTTCAAGATATCCTGCTAAATTCTACTGTAAGCACTGCCAAATCAACAATCTGCACTGCCTTACTGTCCTATCTTGGCACAAAACCTCTTCAACCTCACTCTGAGAAAACCTCTTCAATCACTTCCCTGTTCTTGCCTCAAGTGCCTTCATCTGCCACTCTGACCACTTCTGCTGCCCCTACTGCCCACCCACTCCATTGCCCTTAAAATTACTCCCTCACCAATAAGGCTTTCATCCACAACCTTATCTTAGAAGAGTCCATGGGCTTCCTGAACCTTATTAAAGCTGGATTCAAAGATGGTGACTTGTCCTTTGCTGAGGTCGCCATACACAGCTATACATTCTCCCATACCACTCATCCAACTTGTGGTGGCGTAGCAATTTGATTGAGAAATTTTCACTTATCGCATTTCTAAATTGTTGTGGCAGATAGGATTTTGATTATTTATTTTCTTCGTGATTGGATGGGCCTACTGTGTTCAATTGATAGTTTTAAGAGTAATCAGTTAGAGTCCTATGTAGTTTGTGATTATTGTTCTGGGTAGTATGTGATTATTGTGTAGCTTGAGATTATTTGAGCCAAACAAAATGTGTGACAGCCAGTAGATGCACACAGCAGTATTGTTTGTATATTATACATAGATATTAACAGATGTCTTGTGTTGCTCATGTTAAATAGGATGCAGATCATAGAAAATGTGCTTGAGAATTTAATGTATTAAATTAAATCTATGAAATGTATATGTACAATAGGAAATATCAAAACCATTTACACTCAATGTCATCAATACAATTAAAACAATTAAACTTACCCAAGTAATAAAAAATATTTTGGTTGCCTATATCTGACTAATCCAGTTGCACTTATTTGCTTATAATTAAGCACTAATGATCTAATGATGGGGTCATGACGTGGATGAGTAATTGGAGCCAATTGAACAAATACTTTGGTTCTGTCTTCACGAAGGAAGACACAAATAACCTTCCGGAAATACTAGGGGACAGAGGGTCTAGTGAGAAGGAGGAACTGAAGAAAATCCTTATTATTCAGGAAATTGTGTTATGGAAATTGATGGGATTGAAGGCCGATAAATCCCCAGGGCCTGATAGTCTGCATCCCAGAGTACTTAAGGAAGTGGCCCTAGAAATAGTGGATGCATTGGTGATCATTTTCCAATAGTCTATCGACTCTGGATCAGTTCCTATGGACTGGAGGGGAGCTAATGTAACACCACTTTTTTTTAAAAAAGGGAAAGAAAATGGTGAATTATAGACCGGTTAGCCTGACATCAGAAGTGGGGAAAATGTTGGAATCAATTATTAAAGATGAAATAGCAGAGCATTTGGAAAGCAGTGACAGGATCAGTCCAAGTCAGCATGGATTTATGAAAGGGAAATCATGCTTGACAAATCTTCTGGAATTTCTTGAGGATGTAACTAGTAGAGTGGACAAGGGAAAACCAGTGGATGTGGTGCATTTGGACTTTCAAAAAGGCTTTTGACAAGGTCCCACACAAAAAAAAAAAGAGATTGGCGTGCAAAATTAAAGCACATGGTATTGGGGGTAATGTACTGACGTGGCTAGAGAACTGGTTGGCAGACAGGAAGCAGAGGGTCGGGATAAACGGGTCCTTTTCAGAATGGGAGGCAGTGACTAGTGGGGTGCTGCAGAGTTCAGTGCTGGGACCCCAGCTACTTACAATATACATCAATGATTTAGATGAAGGAATTGAGTGTAATATCTCCAAGTTTGCAGATGACACTAAGCTGGCTGGCGGTGTGAGCTGCAAGGAGGATGCCAAGAGGCTGCAGGATAGCTTGGTTAGGTGAGTGGACAAATGCATGGCAGATGCAGTATAATGTGGATAAATGTAAGGTTATCCACTTTGGTGGCAAAAACACGAGGACAGATTATTATCTGAACGGCGGCAGATTAGGAAAAGGGGAGGTGCAACGAGACCTGGATGTCATGGTACATCAGTCATTGAAAGTTGGCATGCAGGTACAGCAGGCGGTGAAGGCGGCAAATGGCATGTTAGCCTTCATAGCTAGGGGATTTGAGTATAGGAGCAGGGAGATCTCACTGCAGTTGTACTGGTCTCCTAATCTGAAGGACATTCTTGCTATTGAGGGAGCGCAGCGAAGGTTCACTCGACTGATTCCCGGGATTGCAGGACTGACATATGAGGAGAGACTGGATCAACTGGGCCTGTATTCACTGGAGTTTAGAAGAATGAGAGGGGATCTCATCGAAACATATAAAATACTGACAGGACTGGACAGGTTAGATCCAGGACAAATGCTCCTGATGTTGGGAAAGTCCAGAACTAGGGGTCACAGTCTAAGGATAAGGGGTAAGCCATTTAGGACCGAGATGAGGAGAAACTTCTTCACTCAGAGAATTGTGAACCTGTGGAATTCTCTACCGCAGCGAGTTGTTGATGCCAGTTCGTTGGATATATTGAAGAGGGAGTTAGATATGGCTAAAGGGATCAAGGGAGAGAAAGCAGGAAAGGGGTGCTGAGGTGATGATCAGCCATGATATTGAATGGAGGTGCAGGCTCGAAGGGCTGAAAGGTGCAAGAGCAGGTCAATTTTCTATGTTTCTATAGCAAAAATCATCATCAGGGGTTATTGCCATTAATCTTGGTATTTCAGTGTTAATTGTACATGTAATTTCAACTCTGATTGCGCTCGGCATTCCCTTTTTCTGAACCAGTTTTCCAAAGATGCAGTTACAAAAATCATTCTTAGAATGAAATTATATAAATAAAAAAAATTAGAAGTGATGGTTCCTTTAAACATGGTGATTGATGATAAGAACTAGAAATGACGACAACTGAGTCTTCAAAAGGAATCATGCTCTTGTTACAGAAAGGGAGTCAGTGTGGATGAAACACAATAAGCAATTTAATGTTCATCACAAGTTATACTTAAACTAGTCTGGAGTGCTCAGATTTCTTCTGAAACTTGGAAAGACACTAGATATGTGAACAAGCATAAATGAGGATCAAATTTTAGATGGTTATTGCACCTGGTCCACTTCACCAGGTTCTACCAACATATAGGCCCATATTTTGCTCTCAGCGGCAAATGAACAGCATTCATTACACTTACACATGGACATTTGCACTGGAACTTGCTGTGATTAGAACACCATTTTGGCATTGTTCCCTCTACAGGGAATCTGGGACCTGTGTATCACCATAAACCAATCAGAATGAATAATCCTTATTGAGGCACGCAGAGACTTAACCAGGAAGTGCAAGTTAGAATATTTAATTCAATGCCAAATCATGTACAGAAAGCTATATAAAGTGAGGGAAAGAAAGATGGGATTAGACAGAGAGAGAGGGGAGACAGAACAAAAAAAATTAAAAAAAATTAAATTCCAATAATTAAAATCTGAAGGAACGCGACATCACACTTGCAACAGTTAATTTTCAGTGCCAGTGAGGTTGTTTGGCAGCAATTAGACTCATCATGCCATTAAAGAGTCATTTACACCTGAGTTTTTCTGTCGAGTTCAGTGGGTATCTATTACGCAAGTACCACAACTTCACGCCCTTCCATATGTTCCCATGCTGCGTTTCTCGGTGAGACACCTCAACAAGAACACAAGAACATAAGCTGGAGTAGGCCATACAGCCTATTGAGCCTGCTCAGTCATTCAATATTACTCAACTTCTATCTCAATTCCATTTTACCCCCGCCCCTCGAATTCCTAAAATCTATCGATCTGAGTCTTGAATATGCTTAGCGACTGAGCATCCACACCCTCTTTGCAGAAAATCCCAAAGAGTCACAACTCTCGGGAGTGAAGAAATTTCTCCTCATTTCAGTCCCAAATGGTAACCCCTTATCCTGAGACTATGATTCCTAGTTCTAGACTCTTCAGCCAGGGGAAACTGCCTTTTAGCATCTACCCCTCCAAGCATTTTATACATTTCAATAAGAGTACATCTCAATCTTCGAAACGCCAGAGAATAAAGGCCCATTCCACTCAATCTCTCCTTATAGGACAGCCCTCATCCCAGGAATCTATCTAATGGATCTTTGTTGCACCCCTCGAAGGAAAGTATAACCTTCCTTAGGAGACCAAAACTGTACACAATACTCCAGGTGTGGTCTCACCAAAGCCCTATATAATTGCAGCAAGACTTCCTCACTCTTGTATTCCAACCTCCTTGCAATAAAGGCTAACATACCAGTTGCCTTCCTAATTGCTTGCTGTACCTGCACCTTAACATTGTGATTAGTGTACAAGGATCCCTAAATCCCTCTTAACACCAAGATTTACTAGTCTCTCCTTATAAAAAATAATCCGCTTTTCCAATCTTCTGACCAAAGTTGATAATTTCACACTTCCCCATATCATCCATCACCTTCTTGCCCAATCACTTCTATATTCCTTAGCCTCCTCACAGCTTATTGTCACACCTTGCTTTGTATGATCAGCAAACTTGTATACATTGCACTCGGTCTCATCACCTATATCATTCTGATATAGATTGTAAATAGCTGAGGCCCAAGCACTGATCCTTGCAACACTCAACTCGTTACACCCTGCTATCCTGAAAAGGACACGTTTATTCCGCTCTCTTTCCTGTCTGTTAACCAATCCTCAATTCATGCTAATATATTAACCCCAATCCCATGAGCCCTAATCTTATATACAAAGCTTCTGAGGGAGCAGGGCAACTCAGGACAGCAACTTCCTGATTTCTGTGTCCTCAGGGCAGTGTCCTGGGCCCAACCATCTTCAGCTGCTTCATCAAAGCCCTTCCCTCCACCATAAGGTCAGAAGTGAGGATGTTCACTGATGATGGAACTTAACACTGTGCAATTTCAATTCTTTAGATACTGAAGCAGTCATGCCCACATGCAGCAAGACCTGGACAACATCCAGGCTTGGGCTGAAGAGCAATAGGCAATGTTCCCTTTAAAAATGACCCGCATGTGCAATGTTTCCATTCATAAGCTGGCTCACCGGCTGGGCAGGACCTACACAGAGCTGCGTGGCCGCACACTAATGGGGAACATTGGTGACGAGTAACATTCGCATCAAATAAGTGCCAGGCAATGGCTATCTCCAACAAGAGAGAGAGTTTAACCACCCCTTGACATTCAATGGCACTTACATATCAAATCCCCCACCATCAGCATCCTGGAAGTAACCATTGGTGCAGTGAAGTTTCTGGTCAGTCACATAAATACTGTGGCTACAAGAGCAGGTCAGAGGCTGCGTATTTTGTGACTCACCTGACTCCACAAACACTTTCTCCCATCTACAAGATGCAAGTCAGGTGTGCGATAGCATACTCTCCATTTGCCTGGATCAGTGTAGCTCCAACAACACAAGCAGATCATCCAGGACAATGCAGCCCACTTGATTGGTACCCCATCCACCTCCTTAAATATTCAGTCCCTCTACCACCGACACACCGTGGCTGTAGTGTGTACCAGAATGCACTGCAGCAACTCACCAAGGCTTCTTTGACAGCACCTCCCAAACTCGCGACCTCAACACCTACTAGGACAAGGACACCAAATGCATGGGAACACCAATGCCTCTAAGTTTGCCTCCAACTTGCCTCCTGACTTGGAAGAATATCACCATTCCTTCATTGATGCTGGTCCAAAATCCTGGAACTCCCTAATAGCACTGTAGAAGTACCTTCATCACATGGTTCAATAAAGAGGCTCACCACCACCTTCTCAAGGGCAATGAATGTTGACCTTGCCGGCGATACCCACATCCTGTGGATGAATTAATTTAGCATGATTTTTTTTTTAAAAAGTAACGCAGACATTATTGTGGCAACGTGGTGCAGAATTCATACTGGCATTGACATAATTTCAGCACCATGTACCAATCAAATTGGCAGACCAGCAGTGGCAGTTTACACTTGCCCCGGTGGAGGGAACAAGGGACATTTTTGTGGTGGTCTGCCTTTGAGAAATCTTTCTGCCTTGCCTAATAAATGTAATATAAATGAACAATATGTTCCAGATTTCATGAAAAAATAACAGTGAGGCTATCAACGCTCACTGTTTATGTAAATTGGACAGCAACTTCCAGTGACCACACAAGCACAATTATAATTCCTGCAGTGATGTCCTGGGGCAGAGATGATGGGCCTCCAACAACAACCATCTTCCCGAGTGCTAGGTATGACTCCAGCCAACAGTGTTTACCCCCTGACTTCAATTTTACTAGGGCTCCTTGATGCTACAACTCTCAAATGCTGCCTTGATGACAAGGGCAGTTTAAGCTTTTTTGTCCATGTTTGGACCTATGAGGACTGGAGCCGAGTGATCCTGGCAAACCCAAACTGGGCATCAGCAGGTTATTGGTGAATAAGTACCGATTGATAGCATTGTCGACAACGCCTTCCATCACTTCGCTGATGATTGCGGGTAGGCTGATGGGGCGGCAATTGGCTGGATAGGATTTGTCCTGCCTTTCTGGAGAGGGCATACCTGGGCCATTTTCCACTTTGTTGGGTAGATGCCAGTGTTGTATCTGTACTGGAACAGCTTGGCTAGGGACGCAGCTCGTTCTGCAGCATGACAACCGAGTTGTTGTCGGAGATACCCAGTGCGCTCAGCCCTTTATCACATGGAGTGAATCGAATTGCCCGAATACTGGCTTGTGTGATAGTGGGGGCCTCAGGAGGAGGTTGATATACATCATCCATTCGGCAGTTCTGGCTGAAGATAGTAGCAAATGCTTCAGCCTGGTCTTCTGCACTCAAATGCTGGGTTCCGCCATCATTGATGATGGGGATGTTCATGGAGCCTCCTCCTCTGCTTGTTACTTGTTTAATTATCCACCACCATTCCTGACTGGATGAGGCAGGACTGCAGAGCCTTGATCTGATCTGTTAGTTGTGGGATCACTTAGCTCTGCCAACAGCATGCTGCTTCCACCGTTTAGCATGTATGTAGTCCTGTATCGTAGCTTCACCATATTTGTACCTCATTTCAAGGTACTCCTGGTGCTGCTCCTGGCATGCTCTGCTAGAATTTTCATTGAACCAGGGTTGGAAGCTTGGTTTGATGGTAATGGTAGAGTAAGTGCTATTCCAGGCCATGAGGTGACAGATTGGAGTGGAATACCAATCTGCAGCTGGCCCACAATTCCTTTGTGTTGCCCAGTTTTGAGCTGCTCAATCTGTTCTGAATCTATCCCATTTAGCACGGTGGTAGTGCCACGCAACACAATGGTGAGTCTCCTCGGAGTGAAGATGGGACATCGTCTCCACAAGCTGGTCACTCCTACCAATACTGTAATGGACAGATTCACCTGCGACAGATAGATTGAATTTTGGTCCCCTCGTCTTCACCAGGGTCTCACTGTCAGTTTGCGGTGACCATGCATGGGAATCCAGTGGCCGACCCGACCCAAATGCAGGTCGGGAATTTTTTGGCCTGGACCAGATACCATCCGAACCTGATGATCGCTGAAAGCGCGTCATCAGAATGCGCTCTGCCGCTTTCCCTCACCGTAAAAATATTGCGACCAATATTCAGCTGCAGAAATTGATTCCCGCCATCCGGTGCCCACATCAGGTTTTTCTGTCAGTGTACCCTCTGAAGACTGTGTGCGGCCCGTCAGCGTGGCGGCCCTTCAAGAGGAGGGCCCACTGCTGCGGCCGCCATGAAATAATTTGTCGGCTGATTTTCCAAACGGCCGGCAAAATAGTGCCCCTGGGTTCGGCCGGGTCGTCAACGGGCAGCCTGGCACCACCTCTTGGGTGTCTGGCTATTGGTCCGGCCAAAACCCTCCCGAGTGGCCCAGGGCCGAAGATAACAAATGACAGAATCACTCTCCCCTTTAACAGAGTGGAGAGAGCGTGGTGACGCACACGCACAGTGACGTCACCACTACTCCACCGTTGATCGACAACGGCAGAGTTCCGGTCTGACCTATATTTAGCCACTCAGCCTGGCTGAGTCAAAGTACTGAAAAGGCTCTTCTGACCACATCAAGGATCTGTGCGGTAAGTACAAAGCAAAAAATCATTGGTGCGCCAGCTTTCTTGCGCTGCTGAATTTCGGCCCCAAGGTGTTTAACGGAAGCTGCAGCCATAATTTATACTACCACCGGCAACCTAATCCCCATCTCCCAAGCTGCTCTTAAAAAAAATTATGATTTTCGTTTTGTATCTATTAGTTTCCTTTTTCCCACTTTACAGAAGTGGTATTGCAAGATCATACAGCTACAACTAATACAATTTATACCTCATCAATCAGGCAACTACTACAGTGCTCATATTTTACCAGAGTAGTCATAGTTACACAGCAAAGAAACAAAAAGGTACAATAGTATTATAAATAATGACATCACCATGTCAGAGCTGAAAATAGATCAGAATGCCTGACACCTAGATTTTGGAAAACTGCAGATGTTGTTTTCGTCCCAGATCTGGCAAGACCAGAAAGCTTTGATTATAAGCTATATAATTATGCCAAGCTCCATTCTATTCCTTTTCATAAACTGTTCATCTGTGGTTCTTATTAAAAGGCGTTTTCTGATGATCTAGCTCAGCTGATACTAGCTCGGTAAAGTTCCATTGGAATTTAAGTAGACTGGCATTCTTTCCAGACCAGAGTACTGATAAGGTCATGTCCAAATGAGAATATTTAGTACAGTACCCAAACCCCACCAAAAAGAAGAAAAAAAGACAATCTACAAATCTCTTCTTCCAGTTTTTAAACCAAGTTGGTGGCTTATGCTGGGGTAGGGTTCCATATGCATCAGCAGTCGGCCATTACCTTGCCTAAGTGGCCAGTGAGAATCAGCATGCTAATTGACAATGAAGGACATGTTAGCAAAGTCCAAATCAATCATCATGTGGAGTGCACAGCTGGCCATTTTAGTTGGAGTCATCTGGATAACCATCAATAGCAGAAACCACAGCTAATTTTACCTCTTGCAGACTTCGGAGAGCTGAAGCCAATTGTCACACCCCTAAGATCATCACATCGGAGAACGGACAGGTGATTGAATCTGAAACCTTTGTGCTTTCTGTAGCACAGTCTCCGAGCAAGTAGAGTTGAAACCCACCAAGGTATCTTGGAAACTGAAGGTTTCTTTTTTGGGTTATCTCGAGACTGGAGAGAAAATATTCATCGTACAAAGGGAAGAGAGTGATGAGTAATTTATATTAAAAATATTCCCACCTATAACCAAGCTTCTCCTTTAAATCCGACGATACTGTCTGCGGTCACCATGTTTCCTCCTTCAGCTAGGGCATAGAACAGCTGCCATCAATGTAAGTGGCCTACAAGATGAGTGTCTCTTTTCCAAATGCACAAAGGGTTCCATCCATAAACCTGGCTGAGCACTAACAATATTCTGTCTTTAGAGCCAAGTGAATTTAAATGACAGCCAACTCATGCATTCAAAGTGAACATCCTCTGCCTTAATTACAACACAGCAGTGACTACACTCCAAAAGTACTTCATTGACTGTAAAACATTTTGAGACGTCCGGTGGTCATGAAAGGCACGAAATAAATCCAAATCTTTCTTTAAATGTAGAGCAGGACTAGCTGTAAATAAAGTACAACACAAGAAAAGACCGAGGGTCCTTCCAATAGAAAAATCTGTACTTTTATGGCTTCCTCCTAACAAAATATCCCAAAAGCACAATACATTTTCAGTGCATCTGAAATATTGTACTGCTTACAGATTAATAGGTCACGTTTTGAAACTCTTTGTAGTTATCCTAACAGTACACATCGATCCTAGTATACTACGGTCAATTCATAGATTATTATGTAGTAAATATATATATATTTTTTTTTAAAAAGACTGCTTTAAATGTCATTGATCAATTCAATGAAATTAAGACTTCCTTTGTGGGAACAAACATCTATTTTCGTAACTGAAATTCCACATCAGAGTACACTTAATTACTAATTCCATTTATTGATCTTAAATTTGTCAAAGAAACAAGCATGCTGTCTGCATTTCTAATTCAAAGATTTTGAAAAAGCTTTACATAAAGGCTTGTACTTTCTTTTATAATAAATCCATTTAAAATAAAGATTTCATCATTTATAAGCTGAAAATATTTGCTGTAAAGTAATCTTGCTCTGTAATCACTACCCTTTGCCAGTATATTTAAAACAAAACTCCCAAATACTTGAACATGTTACTATTGCTTGCCTAGGCAGGCAGAAAATTACCTGCACCCATTAAAAAGTATCAAACATACTAAAATGGTCTTATGTTTGAACAATGTTAGGTGATTCATTAAATTAGGTAGAGAGTTAATTATGACTTTCAAGTTTATGAGGAATGCTTCAGGCTTGTCTATAACCGAGGCATATGAAAGCATGGGCCTTACCCTTAACATCCGTAAGACAAAGGTCCTCCACCAGCCTGTCCTTGCTGCACAGCAATGCCCCCCAGTCATCAAGATTTACGGCACAGCCCTCGACAACGTGGACTATTTCCCATACCTCGAGGGCCTCGTCAACAAAAGCAGACATTGATGCGGAGATTCAAAACCGCCTCCAGTGTGCCAGTGCAGCCTTCGGCCGCCTGAGCAAAAGAGTGTTCGAAGACCAGTCCCTCAAATCTACCACCAAGTTCATGGTCTACAGGGCTGTAGTAATAACCGCCCTCCTGTATGGATCAGAGGCATGGACGGTGTACAGAAGACACATCAAGTCACTGAAGATATGTCACCAACGATTTCTCTGCAAGATCCTGCAAATTCCCTGGGAGGACAAGCGCACCAACATCAATGTCCTCGTCCAGGCTAACATCCCCAGCATTGACGCACTGACCACACTCAAGCAGCTTCGATGGGCAGGCCACATGGTTCGCATGCCAGACACATGTCTCCCAAGGCAAATGCTCTATGCGGAGCTCCTTCACGGTAAACGAGCCAAAGATGGGCAGCGGAAACGTTACAAGGATACCCTTACAGCCTCCCTGTGAAAGTGCGACATCACTACTGACACCTGGGAGTCCCTGGCCGAAGACCGCCCTAGGTGGAGAAAGTGCATCCGGGAGGGCGTTGAGCTCTTCGAATCTCACGCCGAGAGCGTGAAGAGGTCAAGTGCAGGCAACGGAAGGAGCGTGCGGCAAACTAGTCCCACCCACCCCTTCCCTCAACGACTATCTGTCCCACCTGTGACAGTCTGTGGCTCTTGTATTGTACTGTTCAGCCACCAAAGAACTCACTTCAGAACTGGAAGGAAGACTTCCTCAACTCCAAGGGACTGCCTATGATGATGATGATAACAGAAGTAACAAAATATTTAACTTGTTTTGGAAACCCCAATCTTGGCTACTGATGCTACATAACGCAGCAATGCTTTGTGAATTGCAGATTGTTCGAACCCAAATATAAAATATTTAAATTCAAATATCCCCTTCAGGAAACATTACTCCTTTTCCTTTGATGACTTATACATTGAATCACCAGGTCAAATTGTCTGCCTTTATGCAAGAGCATATATTTTTGAATACATGTTCTACACGATTTTGAAAACACAATGAATAATATGATTCATTGAAGAACAATGATGCTTCATCATGATCAACTAAAAATAAATCTAATGCAACTGGTGGCATCAGCTGCACAATTGGGAGTTATTTCCCCCCCAGATTAGTTTAAAAAAATGTCCTCATCAATTCACCTAGCAGTGACATCAAAATGTAATTAAAAACAAATATATAAAAGCTACAAGGGGTCCCCAAAAATCAAACCCCTGATTCAGTCAAGTGCTCAATCACTTGAACGCCAAATTGCTCCAAGGAAAAAAAAATACTATTTAAATAAACTTTTCTTTCTAGTATCCAGCTGCCATTCTTATTCACAGGCTCTGTCAATTCTGGTCTATAAGTGACCACTGTGAAGCACAGAAGAACTTCCGAGGTGATCCATTCTCTATTCCTCTGGAAAAACACCTGGCATCCACTTTGTACTATTCAGTTATCAAAAAGCTAATTTTTCTCTCGGTTCCAATTTATTTTATTATCGCTAGTTAGAAAAAAACTTCAGCTAAATTGGCAATTACAATCAAAACTGCATTTGACAGTAGCTACAAATAAATGAACATTTTATACATGAGATTTTATTGCAAAATGCTTCACCTTGAATGGTTCTCTGGAATAAGAACATCGTATTGAACTAAAATCCTGTCAATTTCACTTTATATTATGTCACTGTTTGACAAGTAAACTGGAAGCTGCAGCAACCAAAATCTGAAGAAAAACAACATGCGGTACCACTTAAGAGGTCAGAGTTTGCAGCAAAGTAAAAAAGGAAACTTTATTAAACCTCAACTGTGATTTATTTATTTTTAGTTATTAGTGTTTGGGTACAGAGGTACTTCTGCAGTCCCCAAAGGCTTAATGCACATTAAAAAAACACAGATCTGGTGATATGAGCAGTTACTGTGGAATTTGTAACAAACAAAACTGGTATTTTATTGCCAAATGTTAAATGACACCATTTCAATTAATTATGATCTCAAAAGTATTTCCATTTGGATGATTAAATAATATGTTACAGGTACTATACTATTGTATATTTTCTCTATTCTCATTTATAGCAAAAAAAATAAAGTTGCTGTTTGCTAAAAAATTTTCATTACTTATTGATCAATATCATAATAGTAAAACTTAAACATACGCAAACCCAAAATCTACATGTATCAGTATAAATCAAGATATTTCAACGTGTAGCACAATATCAAATATTGCAATTGTGTATTACTGTAATTCCTCACATATGAGGGGCCTAGATATAGTGGATAGGACTGACCTATTTCCCTTAGTAGAGGGGTCAACAACCAGGAGGCATAGATTTAAAGTAATTGGTAGAAGGGGATTGGAGGGGAAATTTCTTCCCCAGAGTGTGGTGAGGGTCTGAACTCTCTGCCTGAAAGGGTGGTAGAGACAGAAACCCTCACCACATTTAAAAGTATTTGGATGTGCACTTCAAGTGCTGTATGGACAGGACTATGGAATAAAAGCCGGAAAGTGGGATTAGGCTGGATAGATTTGTTGGCCGGCGCGGACATGATGGGCTGAAATGGCCTCCTTCCATGCTGTAAATTTCTAGTATTCTATTTTGGAAGCGATGATATGCCTTTTCAGTATAGTCACTAGAATTGATTTTATATAAACTGTTAATCGGTAGGTAAGTGAAATTTTCATTTCATGTCCACTTCAACTGTGAAAATTACCCAACAATGCAATTAAAGAATTTGCCCTTCGAATAGTGGTTGTAGCTCGAGGTAGTATTTCCAGTTAGCGCTAGAGTGAAGTAATTACAGTTAACGCTCGAGTGAAGTAAAAGGTCCGTCACTGGCAATGGTAGTGCTGGAAATAAATTTGAGGTAATGAATTAAGAGCATCACACAATATTAGATGAAGTACATTTATCTTCCATTACTCTAAACAAAGGCAGTGACACTAAAGTTTTTTTGCCATATAAATAAATGTGACTTTTTCTTGGTACATGTACTTTCCTCCATTAAAGATCCAGAAGCTGGGCCAGGAAAAACAAGCCAGCTGCAAACTGCTCCCAATATCTGTTACTTGACAATCAACAGGAAAAATGTTTTTCTGTATTAGCTCCCAGCCTGAGAGAGGATTTGTTATACCTCAGCATCAACATCAAGTAGCCTATTTCTTAATGACTTGAGTATCAGAAACAGATCTTGAATGAGCGACCACAAAGACATGAACCAATGATATTTGCGGGTTCAGCAAAATGCATTGCAGTAAATGTCCATGGCACTGTATCATTAATTGTTATAAAAATAACATTTTACAGTAGAAAATATTTTCTATCAAAACAAATTGCTTTAAATACTTGATGTTTGGTAACACTAAACAAATCATGGAGTATCATGGGCTATGGGCAACACTGGCAAGGCAACATTTATTTCCGATCCAGAGTTGCCCCAAAGAGTCAACCATATTTACCCAGATGTTGCAGTAAATCAGACAGTAACTTCCAGCATCTGCACATGCGCAGTTAAACACAGAAATCGGGAAGTTACTGTCCAATTTGCCTTGTTCCTCCACAAGCTTCACTACGCGGGGATCTCGCCAAGAGATTCGGCATTGAAATACATGAAACGGCATGAAGTTACTGCACTTATGTGATAGATACCCACTAGAAACGCCAGAAAAAGTTAGGGTTTGTCCAATCAAGTGGAAGTAAATTTTTAATGTGATCTGTTTTATTATTGCCAAACAACCTCTGGTACTGAAATTTTACTTTTACAAGTGTTGAGTCGCATTCCTTCAGATTTCGATTATTGTTGGAGATTTAAAAAATTTTTTAAATCAAAAACTTAAAAAAATTCTGTCTCTTATCTCTCGCTCCCTTAATCCCATCTTTCATTCCCTTTCTTTATTTTGCTTTCTGTAAATAACTACCTTGAATTAAATATTCTAACTTACACTTCCTGGTTTAGACTCTGCATGCCTCAGTGAGAATTATTCAATCAGTTTGGCTATAGAGACATGCTGTTGCTTGCCCTGTTCATACAAGTCCCAGATCCCCTGTGCAGGACACCACACTATATCAGACTCCCAATGACCACAAGTTGATGCTCAAAAGCCCATGAAAAGTCTGCAGGCTGCTGTTAAGTGTAATGAATGGCAAGTGCTGTTCATTCCCCACTGGCTGCACATTCCGGGCCATAGAGTGGGACTGGAGTCACATATTCATCATCTGAATTCAATATGTACCAACACATCCCAGACGAGACATATTGAAAACCAATATTTTTAAAATACCTCAATGACAACTTTAATCAGTCCATAAAAGTTCAGTTGATTTCCCAACTTGCATCACAATAACAACAATCAAAATGCAAAATTTACTGTGTATCAGCACATGTTGTTCTTATATTGTTATCAAGGTAGTGAATCCTATCCCCTTTCCATCAAATAGTACATGTTAAATCTTCAACATTGTTTAAAAGCTGCTCCAGCTTGGATCCTCACATATAATCTGTTTTAACAGCAAAAATATAAAAAATTAACATTTTGCTAACATGCTGCTGACCTGTTGTTTCCAGCATTTTTGTGTTTTACTTAAAGCTAGCAATATTGCAGTTCATACAATTTAAATTGCAAAATTTAAGCCAAATTGGAAGACTATAAATTCAACCAATTGTATAACTGTGTTGTTTGCTAAATAGAACAGTGAAAATGTGAAAGTCAACAAAAACTCATGTTCGATCAGATTACTACATAATTCCTCATTCTATCTGCACGATTCTTTTTATTTTAAATTTACTTAGATCTGGTTCACAATGGATCAACCTCTAATCTCTGAATCACAGTTAGGAGTAAGATTGTTGGAAGTTAATCACTACAATATCTTTGGTACTCAGAAATTGCTCCAAATTAAAATCAATTTAAACAAATGCAGTTACACAGACTTAGATTCACATCAATAGATCATTGTGAAAAGAAGTTAAAAAATCTTTTAAAAATGTCATTTTGATCACATTATTATTGCAGTGGAATAATTCTACATTCCCTCAGCTAGCCAGTGTTATACAAGAACCTGCATTTATAGAATGCCTGTCAGGTCAGGCTGTACAAAAGTGATTGAAAGTCAATGAAATACTCTTGAAGTGTAGTCACTGTTGCAATGCAACCAATTTATGCACAGCAAGGTCTCACAAACAGCAATGAGATATGTGATTTGACAATCTGTATTTGTTGGTGTTGGTTGAGGAAAGAAAGTGAGTCAGGTCACCACTCTCCGATTAGTGCATAGGGATCCTGCATCCACCTGCAGTCTCTCAATTTAACAGCTCATCAAAAAGATAGCACCTCCAACAGTATCTCACTCCATCAGTGTCAACCAAGATCATGTGCTCAAATCTCTTAATTAGGCTTGAACCCATTACTTTCTGACTTGGAGGCAAGAGTGCTGCTACCACTGAGACAAGTGTGACACTTGAAAAACATCAAAATGCCATTCCAATGAAATGTCACATTTTCTAAGTAAATATACACTGCAATAAGAGCAATGTTCTTCAAAATACAGTTCAAGATAAATAGAACCAAGATTCTACAATCCAACAGATACAAATAAATCACACTGTTAGATATTAATACCTTTTAGCAAGCCTAACAGTTTCCCCATTGCAACTAATTGTCTTGTAAAAGCACACTTGCACTTTAATCTTACAATAATGCCATTTATAAAAGTTGTTTATACATATATATTGTTATGCAGTTCCTTCTCATTTTTGCTTTCTAAAAACTAGATATGAATGAAATGTCTTGGAAAGAGATAACAAAGTCTGTTTAAGCTAACGCATTAAATAAACAAAATCAAAGCACATGTATATATGTTTTTATTGAAATGGTGGAGCTTGGAAATCTACCCTGAGAGTTCTTACACCACAATTACACAACTGTAACACTTTGCATGTAAATAGCTTCATTGTATAATTGATAAGAAAAGTAGATCAAGCTTTCTTTTCTTGGATAACCTTTCATTTTAATTTAACACGATAAAAATATTCAAGATACCTAAGCCAGTGGGGTAATCTACTGCACTGATCTGGTACCAACATCCACTGACACTGGAATATTTCGTGTCTGATTCAGAAAAGTTTTGCATTAGATAACTTGATTTTAGAAATTAAGCATGTTCCTTTCAAATGTATTCAGACATAATTTGTTTGCTTAATTATCCATCTTAAGCATGAAAACACATCAAAAACATCTAGGGCAAAATAAAGATGGGTTACATGCATAACTAACTGCGCCTTTTGGTGCTCAAGTAAAACGAATGAGTGGGGGACCGTTCAACTTGAAATTCCTTAAAGCGAGTCCACAAGCTAAAAGTACAAACGCGCTGTTTGTCAGCGCTGGGTTTAGCTGCGTGTGTTGATGTTTGAGGGGAGCCTACTGTTGACTCACTCACCCATGTTGTAGCCGTACAGTGACTCGCTGGCTCCATCCTGCAGGCTGGCCAGGATCTCTCCTTTTCCCACGTCGCTGTCACCCACCAGCAGGAATTTCAGCAGAAAGTCGTAAGCCTTCACCGGGCTGCCTTTGCTGCTCATCCCCTCACGGGCTACGCTCCATACCGGAGCGGACTGGCGACAGTTCCTTTCGTTGATCAAGTAAAAATTCATGAAACAAGTTTCAGCTCGCCCACCATTCACTTTCTCGAGAAGATTCCTCTCCGGGAGCTCGCGCCTCAACCATTCACCGTCCGATGCCTCAAAAAAACCTCTCGTGCTCACCCCTGCCTCAACCCTTTTATTTTTTTAAATCTCTATTTCGAACTGTCGTACATGTTCTTTCCCTTTCCCCACCCCAATCTTTCTGACGGCTCCAATTCCACTTCAAAAGCCCTTATTGGAGACCAATCCTCCGTCACTCTCTCCTCGGACGCTCCAACCTCCCTTTGCCGTCTTTGAGCCGGCCGCCCGCCGTCCCTCATTGGTCACCGTCCGAGGTAGGCGGTCCCCCACTGCTCGTCTTTCCGTTCGTTGATTGGACCGGTTACCTATCAATCACATCCACCCAGCCCCGCCCCTCGGCTCTGTTGTTGACAACCATTCTCGCTCGCTCGGGTCCTCGGGCCTCTCTGTGCCGCGGTGGATTGTGGGAACGGTAGTTTCCAGAAGCCGTTCTGCTCGCGCTGGGCTGTGCAAGTGCGTAGGGTCTGAAATCGCGCCTGTTTTTGTTTTTCTTCAATTAAAACCTCCAGAAAATTAACCATCCACGTTTTTCAATACAGGAATGTTAATATTTCTTATCGCATTAATAATGTATTTTGTTTAAATTAGCGTCAGGCGGCCTACGAACAGTCTGTTGTCGAAGTCCCCGGTGGTCTGGCAGGCGAGCGAAGATGGAGAACGTTCTGAAAAGGGAGCTGAACACTTCTGGTCTGAGAGCGCTGGGATACGCAGGGGGCGGGTGTATTAGCCAAGGGCAGAGTTATGAGACGGATTCAGGAAGAGTATTTGTCAAAGTCAATCACAAAAGCCAGGTTAATGCATTTCCTTTATGGTTTGTATGAATGTTGCCATGGTGTGTGCAATGGGGCGGAGGAGCGGTGAGAGATCGGGGCCCAGGGGCAGCACGAGCCAGCCCACATTGTGAGCTATGGACGGTAGGTCCGTGCAGCAGAGCTTGGTTAATCCTTGCCACTCGATCAAGACCTAGCTCTGTCAAGCCTGTGTGGTGGCTGGTGTGCAATGGCCACCCCACGTTAACAGAATCCACGCACAGACATCTTCCACCCTTTAATATGTAGTTCGGGACCTGGAATGTCCGGTCCCACATTGAAATACCTGTGAATTCATCCCTTTTTGGTGTGGAAGCGGGTCATCCTCCATATGAGGGACTGCCTAATACTAATACTATAATGGGGAGGGAGGGCCTGTTTGAGACATTCAAGTGCTGCAGGTAGTGCAAAGAACCGTGACACTAATTACAGCTAATGCCTCCTGTCAAAAAGTCTGAATTATGAGGAAGGGCAGGAGAGACTTGGGCTTTTTAGCCCAGAAAAGTGGTAGAGGTGTACGAGATAATTAGGGGGAAGGGAAAGTTTGAATATTACTTTAAATTATGGCAGTAAGATAAAGTGGCACAGGTTCAAAACAAGTAAAAGCAAATTTAGGATTGATATCCAGACCTTCACACAGGGAATGATCAGTGTATGGAATAAGCTTCCAGATAGGAGGGAGAAAGCCCTGGAAGTATTGGGGAAAAAAAAAATATTTTATAGCGGAGGAAGTACTGAAAGGGGTTTTCAGGGTGGATAAATTTAGATGGGGCAAAATTAGGATTGCCAATTCTGGTTGGGTGTGTTCTTGGAGGTTCCATCACACCCCCCCCATCTCCAGTGACCCTGCATAGTCAAACAGACCCTGCATCTCCAATATTTCTATAATGAATAAATGAAAGAGTTCAAAGAAAATGAAAAAAAGAACATTATTTTCAATGGCCCTGAGTTTTATTGTGGGATGTTTGAAGCAGTATCCAGGCGATTAATTTACAATTCCTGGAGACTGCGGGGCAATCCTGGAGAGTTGATAACCCGAGGTCAAATAGCCGTCGTCTTCTACAACTAGGTTGTGATGTTTGAATGGTGACACCAAAGAGGGAGGGAAAGAGTGTCCTATAGTGGGGTGTTTTAGACTGAGAATGTGGGGAGCAGAACCAGCATGCACAACTGTGTACTCTCAGTAAATACAATAATTAGCCTAAATATTTTTTAAAGCGTGCATTTGAACACTAAGAATAGTACAAGGTCAAGGGGCAAGTTAGAAAAAAGTTGCTTTGTACAAAAGGTTTTTAAAATATGGAATACATTACCACAAGTGGCTATTGAAGCTGATTATACACAACATTAAAGAAGGATATATAAAAAAATTAAAAGGCATGAGGGAAAAAAAATCAGGACAATGGGCCAAAATTGCCTCTTTCTGTACTTAAATATATATATTCTTCAAAAAGGTTTGCGTGTCTCATTGAAAACATAAACCTTGTTATGATTGTTTCAGTGTGTTTCATTTCTGTTGTACTGGCAACAACCATCTTGGTAAAATTGGTAGGTATATTTTTTCAGCAACAGAAATCTATTTCTCAGATCTGTGCGTAACACTTCCTGTTAATTAAGGCATGGTGAAGACTGGAGTGTGCAAGTAAATGGAATGTGTGAAATTAAAGTCCATGTTCAGTCATGATGCTCCAGGCATCACAAGTGTGGGGCAGGCTTGATGAACCAGCTGGTCTTTTCCTGCCCATTGTTTTAGTATGTTTGTAAATGAATGTAAAATGTAGGTCCATAAAAATGAATTTAATCCTATGGCTTTTATTTGTGTACCCTGCTCTACAAGTAATACAGTATAGGTCATATTTCTGAAGAGATGCAGAAATAATGTGCAAATAAACATTTCCCATAGTCACAATAGAAGATGGATATTATTTGCTTCTCTGCTGTCAATTTCTATGGAATAAAGTTAGTTTTTTTCCCCCTCCTCTCCTGAAGTTCCTGACTTGCTCAGCTGCAGTTTCACTGGGTTTAAAGACAGATTGACATATTTTTGGGAAAGGAAAGATGTATGCATTAAGATGACATTAAATGCAAGCAATACAAGATTTATCCACAAGATTTATCCAGAAGAGGGCAAAAACATTTCCTCACAAATTTAAATGTGACGGCCCTTTTAAGTTACTGTTGCCTTTTCTGTTTCTTTCGTGACCTAATGTTTTCTTTTATCGAGATATTTCAGTTACTTACAAACACATCTAGAAAGTTCCTTGATGGCTGAGCGAGTTTATCCAGTTATGAGCTGAGCCAAGTAGATCCGAGAATTACATTTGGTCTTTTGGTTAAGGAGGCGAAAATTCACTAGGGTTCCTATTCCTGGCTACTACTCAACAAGCCCTGCTGATATATCTCTGAGTGAGTCTCAATCGGATTTTCCAATTGTAAAGCTACCCACCACATCATGGCTGCAACTGCACACTTCTAAGTAGAATTTCATAAGATACAGAAGCTGTGCATTCCCATACCTATAGCATCACTAATACACTCTGAGGGAAGTTTATCCTGTCTATCTGTGGGCAACCCAGAAGATCCACTAATTACTTGAAAATATTCAGAATGATTGGTGCCACTCAATGAATACCAGTTTTATTTTGTGTAACTAATTCTTGAATCCACAACTGATTAACACATTTATTTAGTCACCAAAAAAGCTTCCTAAATCGTAAGACCAATGAATTAATAAAACCTTTGTTATGAAGAGTGGTGTTTCATAACCAGAATAAAAAAACTGCAGACTGCAGAGCCCATCAGCACTTTGATCTGTCATGCTCGCCGAGTCAAACATCATTATATTCACTGTCACCTAATGTAAATTTTACAATAAACTGAACCAGTACAAGGAATTTTTGTAATCCTGCAAAATAATAGCAAAAAGCAAACTCATTATTATAAAACTCAACTAATCCTGTTTCTGTTTGAAAATGTGCTGGCTGTGATTATGTACACATATCTGCATCATGACTATCCCATAGACAGGAAGACAGGCAGATGGCAGATACTTCTGAAGCAGGAAGGAGGATAATGAATTGAAAACCAATTGATAAAGGCAGTACAATAGAAAAATACTGCAGATGCTGGAATCTGAAATAAAAACAGAAAATGCTCTGTGGAGATAGAAACAGAGTTAACGTTTCAGGTCCGTGACCCTTCGTCAGAACTGGAAAAAGTTAGAGATGTAACAGATTTTAACCAGATGCTGAGGTAGCTCCCCCTTTCTAAAGAACAGCTATTTGAGTGAGTAAAACTAGCATCTGTGGAACTCTTCCTTTGCAGGAATCAACATCTACAGGAAATGAGGGGAGAACATGGGCACAAAAAAATTGGGGGTGAATTGCCCTGGACAGATGTCTCGCATAAGGTTGAATCATAGAAATTATAAGACAGAAGGAGGTTCGTGCAAACCCTTCAGCCGGAGCTATCGACTCTTATTTCCTGTGCTTTTTCATTTAAATTGTTCCTTTTCAAATACTTATCCAATTCAGTTTTAAATTATGTTATCGTTTCCCACATTACAACAGTAACTCCACTCCAAAAGTAGTTCATTGGCTGCAAAGCACTTTGAGATGTCTGGTGGTTATAAAAGGCGCTATATAAATGCAAGTCTTTAATTGTTGTAATGGGCACGTGGTAAAGCGTTCCATATTTATATACTCTGTGTGCTTTCCCCTTCATCTTTCTAGTTTATGCTGTTTTGTCACCAATTTACCAACCAGCAGATGCAATCTTGTACAAAAACCTTTCACAATATTGTAAACCTCTATTAGATCCCTCTAATTCCATTGAGGAAAAAAAAAATCAAGCTTTTCTGTGTAACTATAACCACTTACTCATAGTTCAGTTTGAGTAAGTTTTCATTCTAACTTTTCTATGGCTTGAATATCCTTTCCTTACTGAAGCCTCCCAACTTGGCTAGGCATTCCACCACCTGCCTTGACCAAACCACCACAGTGGTGGTAGTGGCACTTATTACCAACTCACTCATTGGTTTCTTCCCCCATTCCTCCGGCACCTTCTGCTTTGAGCGTCTCATCTGGTTCCATCACTTCTTTAAAATCATCCTTCTCTTGCGCTCCCCCAAGCCCCATACTGAGTTTCTCCACAAGATATCCTCCCTCAGTTTCTGCACTGAGCAACTCCTCGTCCTCACTGATTTCACTCTCCATCTCTGCTCCCCTTACTCTCCTCTGAATTCACTGTCGTCCCCTAATCTCTTGCTCCATATAAATTCTCATACCTATATTCACAACCAATCCCTCAACTATACCATAGCCTTTCCTATGGTCTCGATCACTGACGAGGCCATCTTCACTCACTTTCTTGTATCCCTCACCACCTACATCCTTTTTCAAACTCCACTTCCTTCTGCATCTGACCCTGGAAAAAGGTATCCCTTAAGTTACTTACAACTGCACTTTCAAAGTCACAACTGCCTAGTCTTTGACCTTCCATTCACTACCATATTTCTTTAGCTGTTGATTTTGCTCAACTACTCCTTTACCTCCACCTTTGATGTCCTTGTCCCCAGCAAAACTGTTACTCCATCCCATCCAGTCATTACCCCTGGTATGGCCTCTCTTTGTTTGCTCGTCCAAAGGGGCCTGATTTGGTTGGACCACATCAAATGCTATTGGACCTCACCTCTGCCAAAACCACATGCTATTCCAAGAATACCCTTGAGAGCAAAGATCATACTGGCTTGTCTCCACTACCAACCGTCTCCTTAAACCCCTCTTTTTTTGCACCCACCACCCTCACCTCCAACAACGTGCAAGAAGGTCATGAATTCTGTGTCACTACTCTTTCAGACCATCCATTCAGCTGTCTCTGCTGATTACTTACATTCCCCTTGTCCACGAAGTTCCAATCAGCACGAGCTCTGAATCTACCTCCTGCTCTCTTAACCCCATTCCCAATAAATTGTAACCATCCAACTTCTCTTCCTGGTTTCCATGCTAGTTGACATTGTAAATGGTTCCCCTTTTCGGAGGTACTACTCCCCCTCTCTTTCAAAACTGCCGTCATCAACCTTTCCTGAAAAAAAAACCCTCAATCCTTCTGTCTTTGTAAATTACTGCCACATTTCCAATCTTTCATCTCCAAAGTGCTGGAGTGTGTTATTGCCTCCCAACTTTGCATCCATCTTTTCCACAACTCCAAGATTAAACCTTTCTAATAGAATTTCTGCTCCTTCCACAGCACTGAAACGTCCCTAACCAAATTCACAAATAACATTTTCTGTGACTGGTGGATTATCGCTCCACCACCTCTTTGCAGCCTTAATAGGGTTGATCATGCCATCCTTCTCCCAAGTCTCACTAGCCAAGTGGTTGGTTCCACTCATACCTTTCCGGTTGCAGCAGAGCATCTCCAGCAATGACATCATACTGCTCCTGCAACATTGCCCCTCAAATCCCCCAAGGATGTATCTTCGGCCCCCTTTTTTTCCTTATCTATGTGTTGCCTCTTGGCGACATTGCCCATAGCCATGGTGTCAGCTTCCACATATATGCTGACAACACCCAGCTCTACCTCTCCACTATTTTGCTTGATCCCTACAATTGCTTCTGTGCTGTCCAAGATTTAATCTTGTATGAGCTGCAATTTGCTCTAGCTAAACATTGGAAGGCTGAAGCTGTTGTTCTCAGCTCTTGCCAAAAAGTACCTTGCCACCAATCATTTCACTGGCCAATCTCAGGCTGAACCAGACTGTTCGTAACCTCAGCATCCTTGTGTACCCCAAGTTGAGTTTCTGACCCAATATCCTCTTTATTGCAAAGACCAGCTACTTCCGCAACATTGCCTGCATTTGCTTCTACCTCAGCCCATCTTCTTCTTAAACCCTCATCCATGCCTTATCATCTGAAGACTTGACTATTCCAATGCGATTCTGAACAATCTCTACATTTTGTAAACTTCAGCTCATTCAAAACTCTGCTGCCTGTATCTTGTCTCACACCAAGGCCTGCTCACTCATCACCCTTGTTGTCATTGACTTACCTAGGCTCCCATGTCCTCCAACACCTCAAATTTAAAATCATGTTCGACCTTATCCCGGTATCTCCTCCAGCTCAACATCCACCCTGCAACTCTGTGTTTATCTGACTCTGTTCTCTTGTGTACTCTCCTCATTCGCCCCTTGGTCGAGTTTCTGCTCCTTCCACGGCACTGGAATGCCCCTAACCAAATTCACAAATGACTGTTTCTGTGACTGGTGGATTATCTCATCTCTGCAGCCTTAATAGGATTGATCTTGCCATCCTCTTCCCAAAGTCTCTGTGTCAGCTGTGGCTCAATGGGTAGCATTCTTGCCTCTGGAGTCAGTGGGTCGTGGGTGCTCAAGTCCCTGGAGTGGGACTTGAGCACAGAAATCTAGGCTGACACTCCAGTGCAGTGCTGAGGGAGTGCTGTAATATCGGAGGTGCTGTCTTTCGGATAAGACATTAAACCGAGGTTTTGTCTGCTCTCAGTTGGACGTAAAAGATCTCATGGCACTATTTCGAAGAAGAGCAGGGGAGTTATTCCTGACCAATATTTATCCCTCAATCAACATAACAAAAAAACTTGATTATCTGGTCATTATCACATTGCTGTTTGTGGGAGTTTGCTGTGTGCAAATTAGCTGCCGTGTTTCTGAAATTACAAAAGTGACTAAACTCCAAAAGTAATTAATTGGCTGTAAAGCATTTTGAGATGTCCGGTGGTCGTGAAAGGCGCTATATAAATGCAAGTCTTTTTTTCTTTTATCATTGGCAGCCGTGCCTTCAGTTGCCTAGTCTCCATGCTTTTGAAGTCCCTCCCTAAACTGTTTTGCTTCTCCCTCTCCCTCTCCTTTAAAACCCTCCTTAAGATCCACCTCTGAGCAAGCATTGGTCGCCCTTCTAATATCTTTGTGGCTTTTTTAATATGTCTCTGTGAAACACTCTAGGATGTTTTTCCACCTTATAATGCAAAGTGTTGTTATAATGGGATATCCAATAATGCATGTACTCCAACTGTTCTAAATATTGCCTTGTAAATATTTAGCATCACTTCATTTGCTTTTATATTCATGGCTCTGTGTTTAAATCCAGAATTCTATTGGCTTTTTATGATATTTTCTAGTTGCATCCTTACTTTTAAAGATCTATGTATCTGTACCACTACATTGAACTGCTTTTGCCATCTATCTTTTGCATTCTTCCTCAAGGTTTGTCATTCCCCCAAATTTTTATTATTGACAAACTTCTATATCATTTTTCTTGTATCTATGTTCACATTAATTAAATAATGTGCCAGCATGGCTCAATCACAACACTGTCACCGCTTGAGTCAGAAAGTTGTGGTTTCAAGCCCTACTCCAGGACTTGAGCACGCAATCTAGGCTGACCATTTAGTGTAGTATTGAGGCAGTTCTGCATTGCCGGCAGTGTCATCATTTAGATGAGACGTTAAGTTCAAGACCCATCTTCCTGTTTGGGTGAAAGTAAAACATTTTATGGCATTTTTTCAAAGAAGTACAGCGAGCTCTCCCAGTGTTCTGAGCAACATTCATCCATCTACCAGCACCACTATAATAAATTAACTGGTTATTTATCTTGTTCACTGTGGGACCGTGCTTGCTTAATGAGTATTTTGCTTCCGTTTTTAGAAGGAAGGTGAAAGCATGACTGCAGAAGTAACTCTAGCAGAGTGCGTGCTAGAGATAAATATTCAAATGTTTTTTTAATGTATAGTCATTGTTGTTTTCCCAGCTTATCTCTTCTCCTTTGTTGGACAGTAATGTAGCAGTTGCAGCCCTCCAATTCTTTGGCCTAATCCCATTTCCAAAGAATTTAAAAAAATTATAATTTGTACCCGTGTCATCTCTCAACTTCCTTCCATATACTGGGCTGCATACTTCTGGGTCTGTTGACGTATCTTCTTTTAGTCCTTCTTAACTTTTGAATATTTATCTCTACTAGTCACTCTTCCATGTCCTCCTCAGGTACTCCTACAGTAGTCCCACTTTCACCTTCCTCTGCAAAAGCTGCGGCAAAATACTCATTTAGAATCTCTGCCATTCCTTCACTTTTGAGTACGAGATGATCTGCTTCATCTCCAGTCCTTCTGTTTTAACAATTTGGTTAGATAAAATAGAAAAGTGGCAGGGTTGGTAATCTTGGAAGGATGAGAAAAAAATGGGCTGAAGGGCCTTTTCTATCTGAACCCATCTTGTGATGAAAACTAGAGATATTATTTGTGGTTGCGTATATGTTTAAATGTAATATAACCAATTGTTCTGAACTATGGTTTTAAAATATGAAATGGGTTGCAGAATTTAGATAGTCTTATCCTTTGATCTGCAACAGAGTCAGGTTGATGGGGTGAAGTGCGAATTTATGTGTGAGAGACAGCTGCTCTGCATGCTTAATTGTTAGCTGAAGATGTATAAGCATTGATGGGCAGGTGTGCCCGCCTTTCGAATCAGGATAATGTTTGTTGAGCCATATGTTATGGTCTATAGTGTCTTTCATAATCTTTCTTTCTGAATTTAATTTTGTTCAGAGTAGCATTAGATATTATCATTGTTCTGTGAAAATAGACTAGTTGTGCTTTGTCAGTGTGCAACATCCTCCAGCATGTCAGTAGATTCAAACATCAACGAGGATTTGGGCTTATCGACTGTCTTTCCTTGCTCTCCTGTCATCAAAAACTGTAGCAGAGAAGATCTCAGGAACACGCTTCTGTGCTGCAGTGAGAATTGGAGTCTGCATTCACAAGTACTTTATCGAGAACTTGGCAAAACAGACACTTAATTTTCACTTTGTCATGAGAAGATTTGAACGGATTTAAAAAAGCTCTTATGTAGCCTGAGTACTTAATTTATGCTCCGTATCTACCCTTAATATTACTGTAATCGTGATGTTTTTCTGTGCTCAGTTTGTAAATAAATACTGTGGCTAATTCTGGTTGGTGATAGTTCAGAGCAGTGGTGATGTTTTTTTTGTTGAATAGACTAAATTCTACAGTATGAACATATGTAATGTCCAAAATAGAGAATATCAGAATTGGATTAATTCTTAGATCTTGGTTGTGGAACCCCTGAGAGGGCAGAGTAAGTAAGAATATCTCTGGACTTTGGGGAGAAGGTCTGCTCACAGATACCTGTACCACTATTGAAAGAGGCGACAGTACTCTTTTTTAAAAAAAACTTTATTTTTAACAATGGTGAATATTCAAACTCGCTCTCTGACTCATTTCCCAATGTGTTAGTAACAGAATCCAAGTTTGTGCTGTGAATTTAATTTCACAGTAGTTCACTGCTTAAGGAATTTACAAGGTGCAACCAGTCGCATCTGGAGAGAGGCAAGAATATAATCCAACACCCTCCATGCGTGAAATAATTAATTTCTAGCTATATTTATTTTCCAAAATGACCACTTTTGGTGAGCTTGTTAGTCTGTGGAAACCACATTGCGTTATCAGTCATGTGGATAGCAAGGACCGTCAGCTATGAGAACCGAAACACAAATGGTTGACAATTTTGCGCTAGCTCCCCAACTGACTCTAGACCTAGTCTATCCATTCCTGGCCCAGTAACCTCACTTTCCTTGGACTCTTGCACACTCTTAAGTACCCCTAACATTCTCATTATCAGGCTCTGGCATTTCTGCACTTGGTGCCTGTACTCAGTTCTCTGGGGCTGTGCTCACCTCTTGTCATCTCCCTGTAAGCAATGCCACAGGAGATTAACTAGTTTAAAACTTAAGTTATTCCCACAACTATTCCAGAAACTGAATAATACCATCCTCCAGCCCTATAACTCTCCAAGATCTCTACACTCCTTCAATTCTGACCTTTAGCACATCGCTGATTTTGATTGCTCCACCTAGGCCCTGAGCTTCGGAATTCCCTCTCTTAACCTCTCTACCTCTCCTTCTTTAAGACACACCTTAAAACCTTCCTCTTTGATGAAGCTTTTGGTCACCTTGCCTAACATCTGCTTTTGTGGTTCGGTGTCAAATTTTGTTTATAATGATGTTTTACTACTAATGCAAGTTGTTTGGTTCTAGAAAATACTGCATTTTGGCACATGTTTTTTTTTACTGCCCTCGACATAAGATGACGGTCAAGGATTTAAATGTCTGCAATACACCAGGACTAGATGGGATAGACTTTTGATTCCTCAGTGAAGTGAAAGGGAAAATATGTTGGTGGTTAATCATTTTGGAGTTCTATAAACCAAGGAGTTGTAATTTAGTCTGAAAATTTTTTATTCAACGATTCAAAAGTGGAGTGAATCGTGAAGCAAGGAATCCCAGCCTACATCAGTAATGGGGATAACACTTACAACCATCTTACTGGATGTTATTAGTCATCTTTTGAGTCAAAAACAAGCATTTCATGGTAATTAATCGCATATAAAATATTGAGATGTTTCTGAACGACATTATAAGCACTATAATGGGAAGATTCTATATCTAAACAAAACCAAATTTTCTAAGAGCTTTTAGTAGTTCACCCATTGCCCAAAATAAAGCAGCATGTTGCAGTACATTCTATACAATTTACTTAGTTATTAATAGATGGAATACAATGTCGGAAAATGTGAGGTCATCCACCTTGGGGGAAAAAAAACAGAAGGGAATATTATTTGAATGGGGAGAAATTACAACATGATGCGGTGCAGAGGGACCTGGGGGTCCTTGTGCATGAAACTCTTTTGAATTTCAAAAGTTAGTTTGCAGGTGCAGCAGGTAATCAGGAAGGCGAATGGAATGTTGGCCTTCATTGCGAGAGCGATGGAGTATAAAAGCAGGGAGGTCCTGCTGCAACTGTACAGGGTATTGGTGAGGCCGCACCTGGAGTACTGCGTGCAGTTTTGATCACCTTACTTAAGGAAGGATATACTAGCCTTGGAGGGGGTACAGAGACGATTCACTAGGCTGATTCCGGAGATGAGGGGGTTACCTTATGATGATAGATTGAGTAGATTGGGTCTTTATTCGTTGGAGTTCAGAAGGATGAGGGGTGATCTTATAGAAACATTTAAAATGATGAAAGGGATAGACAAGATAGAGGCAGAGAGGTTGTTTCCACTGGTCGGGGAGACTAGAACTAGGGGGCACAGCCTCAAAATACGGGGGAGCCAATTTACAACCGAGTTTAGAAGGAATTTCTTCTCCCAGAGGGTTGTGAATCTGAAATTCTCTGCCCAAGGATGCAATTGAGGCTATCTCATTGAATGTATTCAAATCACAGACAGATAGATTTTTAACCAATAAGGGAATTAAGGGTTTTGGGGAGCGGGCGGGTCAGTGGAGCTGAGTCCACGGCCAGATCAGCCATGATCTTTTTGAATGGCGGAGCAGGCTCGAGGGGCTAGATGGCCTACTCCTGTTCCTAATTCTTATGTTCTTATGTAATGTATTTGAGCAAGAATGAAATACCTAGAATATTATAAGCAAATTTAATTTTATATCATTGGGTGACTCAATCATAAGTTGGTTTTAGTTTTGTACTGAAGGCATACTGTACTCCATCATACACAGTTGTAGTTACAGAATAGTAGAAAATGATTATAGCCCAAAACCTTCCTACACTGCTTCCACTCTTGGAAAGAGGAAAAGTGCAGCCTGTTCACGTGCACCTGCTGGCAACCTATTCGTGCTTTAGCAGCGTCCTCGGAACAGGTTGTTAATCTACCAGCTTTAACCGAATGCACTCTGAACTTCTATATTCTATGTTGATTTGCCTATGTTATGCTAAACTTATATAAAACACTAGTTCGGCCCCAGCTGGAGTATTGTGTCCAACTTTGGACACCACACTTTAGGAAGGACATGAAGGCTGTGAAGAGGGTACAGAAAAGATTTACTAGAATGGTTCCAGGGATGAGGGAATACAGTTGAGTGGATAAACTAGAGAAGCTGGGGTTGTTTTCCTTGGAACAGAGAAGGCTAGGAGATTTGATAGAGGTGTTTAAAATCTTGAAGGATTTAGATAAGAGTAAATAAAGAGAAACTATTTCCAATGGCTGAAGGGTCAATAAGGAGAAAGCACAGATTTAAGAAGATTGGCAAAAGAAGCAGAGGCGACATGAGGATAAACCTTTTTACATGTTGGGCTGGAAATTCATCAACCTTCTGCCGCGTTTTTTGGTGGTATTTCGTCATTTTGGGTGGCAAACGATGCGGCAGGAAATTCATTGAAGTCTTCCGCCAGCAGTTTTGAAATACCGCTAGGGAGTGGACTGCCAGTGTGCAAGACTGGAAAAAGCTCTTTCGCCAAGTTTGGTCACAGCGGTGACCCATAGGGTAAAAATAAACGCTGAGGAAAAACATGTCGGTGCAGCCCTTGGAACGACAGTAAGTTAAAGTTTATTTTTAAATTCTTTTGCAGACATTCATTAGAAAAGGGTCTTGTGAATGTTTTGCGATTTTTATTTTTTTTTTGAAAAATATTTTTTGTGTTTTTCCCCCTTCCCGAGGCTCACTCGCATCGGTATCAGAGAAAAGTTGGCGAGGATCGCAGTTTTACCCATTTTTTTCATGAACTTTCCGCCTCAAAATCATAGTGGAGTCATAGCGTTTTTTTTGGTGCAAAACCGGTGGTAGTGGTTTTTCATGAATTTCCAGCCCAATGAGTGGTTAGGATTTGGAATGCACTGCTTGATAGGGTGGTGGATACAGATTCAATAGCAGCCTTCAAAAGGGAATTGGATAAGTACTTGAAGGAGAAAAAAATTGCAGGATATGGAGAAAGAGCGGGTAAGTGGGACTAACTGGATTGCTCTTAGAAAGAGCCGTGCAGATTCGAAAGGCCGAATGACCTGTGCTATACAATTCCATGATTCTATGATTTTTATCCATGAGCTCTTGTAATTTTTCCATTGTAGGAAATCCAAGTTATGCCAGCTGTGTTTGAATGAAACTATTTTCTATTGATACTTTAATTTGTATAATATTTAGAACATTTGTAGGTTGTAACAACTTTTGTCATGAACTATATTTGCAATCTTTTTTATTTTAAATAAATGGCTATGCAACAAATTGTATATAATCCACAATACAGATTGGCTAAATTGGGAAATGAGAAAAGAATATAAAGAGATAATGGAAAGATTAACTGGAAAAGGAAAATATAGAGAATTAAATGTACATATGTTAAAAGTCATTACAAAATAAAAATAGAAGAGGCACTGAGACACTAAAATAAAGTGTTTACAATGAGACATGTGTGACAGTGAAGGAGAAATGATGGTTGGAATTTTAAAATTTTCTCACCAGTTTTCAAAACAGAAAATAGTGGTCATATTCCCCTCCCAATCTTTGGAAAAATGGCTGTGCATTCAAGGTAATGGAGATTGGTAATGAAATGGTTAAAATAAAAACGAGTGTTTCAACATTTGTAAGCCAACAGGATCAGATGGAACTCATCTAAATAAAATTAAGGAAATGAGAGGTAGTTCTAACGGTGTTTTTTCACGGCTCATTGAAAACAAGGTTGGTACTAGAAAAAGTAGCTAATGTTCCAAGTTCAAGAATAGTACTGGGAATCACAGGCCTGTTAGTTTGATGTGAATTGTAGGAAAAACATTGGAGTCTATTATATAGCCAGCAATTCATGGTCATTTCACAAGAATGAATCCAAAGAGGGAAACCAAAACTAGATTTCATAAATATAAGATAGTCACTAATAAATCCAGTAAGGAATTCACGAGAAACTACTTTACCCAGAGAATGGTTAGAATGTGGAACTTGCTGCCACATGGAGTAGTTGAGGCAAATAGCATAGATGCATTTAAATGGAAGCTGGATAAATACATGACGGAGAAAGGAATAGAAAGTTATGCTGATAGGGTTAGATGAAGTAGGGTGGGAGGAGGCTCGTGCGGAGATTAAACACCCACATAGGTCGGTTTCTGTGCTGTAAATTCAATGTAATTAAAGGGAAGGTTAGGAAAATACACACGGGGTGATTAAAATATGGAATTCTTGGTCACAAACTTTCAAAGCTGATCTATAAATTATTTTAGAAGGGATTTAGATTGTTGCTTGAAAAAAGAGGATTATGAAAGGTGAGTGCGCAGGAGCGTGGGATTAGATTAAGTCTCACATTGGGGGGGAAACTATCAATTGGATGTATTGTAACATTCTGTTAATTCTATGGCCCGGAAATTGCAGTTATAATGATGGCAAAACTGTCAGTGTTCGTCATCATTACTGTGTAAAACTGACAGCAACTTTTGGCATCTGCACATGCGCAGTTAAACGCAGAAATCCGGAAATTGCTGTCAATGATAGCCTGCTCCTTCACAGGGTGCCCTGTTGCAGTTTTCACGATGCAATCAACACAGAATCAGTAATTTGATGTGAACTTTAACCTTTTATGCACTATTCTTACTGTAAAAACCATTGAAAATATTAAACATTGTTGAATGAGGTATAACTGAGTTTTTAAACAGCGTAGTATGTCATAATTACTGCTGAACAACCTCTTTGGCCTGAAAACCTTTTTATAAGTCTGGAGTGTCATTCCCTCCATTCCATGATAAAAATACATTTTTATTTTACTTTTTAAAGTTTGTTTATTACATTTCAGTTTCTACCTTAATCCTATATGTATGTCCCAATTTTTATTTTGCTCTCTATAAAATGATTAAAAAGTGAATGATGATCGGTGCATTTTACTTCCTGGTTTGCTGTCTGAGAATTCTTCAATGTGATTGGCTGTTCAGCCTGCTTGATGACTTCACTGTTCCTGGATGCCACAGATGCCCTATAGATGGTGCCAGAATGAAATTGGTGCGTAACAAGGGAAATTGACACCATAGAGCCTGTTAAATCTTTGTGGGCAGCTTTCTTTGAGATCAGTGGCGAGTGTTGCCCCTTCGCCGCAGACCGCCTGTCAGAATGTTTGATGGGTATAAATGGAGACCGTTGTAATTAGGCCAGCTGTGTCTCAAATTTGGGTTTAGCGGTTGCTAGGAGCAGAGAAAAACTTATGAGAAATTGTTGCAGCTTTAACCATACAAACCTACAGATTTTTGCTTATCTTATGCATGTTTCAGCAAACAATTAGCTCTGCATTTGCATGGCATACGCGAGGCAGAGTTCCAGGTAGTGAAACTGCATGGCTGTGAGTTCCAAAGGCAGATATGTATGACATTTTGCAACTGGACTTCTCAAGCTTTTCTGGTTTGATAGATAATGTTGGTGATGCTTTAAAATCTTTTGTTCTTGTCAGTGTTGGTGATCATCACGGTCTCACTATTTACATTGTTTGAAACAGGCCAGAAGAATGTTTGATGGTGAAATGGCAAGTCTGGAGGCAATCTTGAAAACCAGCACGGTGAAAGTACCAAAGCCAGTGAAAGTGATCAACCTTTCGGACGGTGGAGCAATGTTTGTTATGGAGCATTTAGACATTCACAGTTTAAACAAGTAAGCTATAAAACTGAAAAAGTTAATTATCATCTCACGCCATCATTAGTCCAATCTGAACTAGCCAATATATTAATGGAAACTAAAAACACAGTTTCCAAGTAAAATGCTGATTTTTGTTTCATGATTTGGGAGGTTAACCTGGGTCTGGAAGTAAAAGTTGATATTCCACCCTTTAATGATGTAATTACAATGAAAAGAAAAAGCTGCAGGCATAATGTATGTTTCTGTTTTATTATTTGTGATTATAGGACCATTGTGGTTGAAGTGAGCATAGGGTAATACCATGCTCAGAACAAATTATTTTCTAACTAGCTTGTAATGATTGCATCAAAAGTATTAACTATTTGGCTACATGATTATGAATTAATGGCTGGAATGCTCCATGCAGTTATGCCTGCCAATTAATGTCTGCCATGGTATCTGCCACCTTCACAAAAGTGTGAAAATGGAATAAAATCTTTTTCAACTCTGTAGTGTATATTTGTTTTTATGCATTTTGAAGAGCAATTTCAATGATACAGTCTTGTTTTTGGGGTTCAGTTGTCTATTAGAACTACTGAAGCTTCAAACTCTTGGTTCCTGACATTCACACCCTTTGATCAGATTACTACTCTGTAATACTCCTGAGTTTCTTTTCTCTCCATTATATATAATTGTTTTTGGAATTTCAGTGATCAGCCGCTTAGGATTTATTCATAAATTTGTAATAATCATGTGTCAGTCCTTAATTTTTCAGTGTGATTTTAATCAGGTTAAACAGTATGGTGCACAAGGTAGCAACTGTTTTCATAAAAGTAGGCTAGAAATAGTGGGGAAAAAAATACCTAAAATGTGTATATAAATCTAAGTATCAAGAATAATTTCAAGGCTCTGATTTCTTTGGATTGATATTTGTATAATAGTGTAGTTGCCCTAAGGTATCAGATCTACTGTGATTTAATCACAGGTAATCTGGAGCAGTAAGTTGTTTCTTCTTGGTTAGTTCGTTTCAAATGCTTTTCAAAAATGCTATTTCCAATGCTGGTGTTTTTTCTTTTAGATACATGGCTACATTAGGAGAACAGTTGGCAGATCTGCATCTTCACAATGCAAAGCTTAAGGAGCAGCAGAATAAAGATGCACAGACTGTTGGTAAATTATTTAACTTTGCTCTAATCTATATAACGCGTAGAGCTTTCAGCTTGATAAATTACATAACCCAGATTCCAATATATCTTTTAGTGACACCAACAGCTAAATATGGGGAAAAATCTTACCTGGTGGTTATGGATGGCTTTTGAAGTTCTGCATTCCCTTTTGTACAAAAGGAGAGGATACGTTGTAGGATGCTGGCATTTTATTTTCATTAAATAATCACAATAGGTAGGATCATCTGAGGAAAGGGTAGAATTATGTCTGACAATGAATACTGTAATTTACCACTGAACAGGTGAGGAACTGTAAATAGCACATTAAGGTAGTTCTTGTTTTTGTTTATGAAACTTGGGGAAAGTTTACAGAAGACTGGAATCCTTGCACTGTAACACTGAAATGTATGTTTTGGTTTGAACTGAATGAGCTAGAGTTACTTAGCATGGTATTAACACAAGACATGGAATGTTAATTATGAACAGAGGATTGCACTATCTTGGTTTAATGTATCTGAATTGTTTAAGTGAACACACATATACAGTTGCCTAAATAACTGTTGCGCAGAGGTAGATGATACACTATCGTTTTTGGAAAATAATACTCGAAGATTCGATGAATATGGTTGTACAGTACCACATAAAAAGTATAAAGTCACTGGTCTAAATATGTATGTTTTTCTGTCTGAGATAGGCAAGGGGCCAGGGCAGTCTGAAATCCAGTATGTGGACAAGTTTGGGTTTCATACCACTACCTGCTGTGGTTATCTACCTCAGGTAGGCTAATTTTCCTTTTACTTGCACACATTTAGAACTTTAATGTGCTCAGATGAATTCTTAAGAGTACTGTAAAAATAGTGTGCATGAAATATACACATTTAGATATCAAAGAAAAACTTGAAATTATATAGTAGCTTTAATATCCCCAGCATATCCCAAATCATTTCACAACCTATGTAATACTTCTGAAATGTAGTCACAGTTATAATGTAGGAAAATGCGGCAACCAGTTTGAGCACAGCATGATCCCACAACAGCGATAAGATAAAAGACCAGATAATCTGTTTTAGTGATGCTGATTGAGAGATAAATGTTGGTCATGACACTGGAGGAACTCCCTTGCTCTTCAGATATTGTCATGGGATCCTTTACGTCCACCTGAGAGGGCAGACGGGGCCTCGGTTTAACACCTCATCTGAATGACGGAATAATGGAATATAGGGATAAACAAGCGGTGTCAATGTACATTTTCATTTGTTCAAAAAAGAACAAGTCTTTGGCTTTTACACTAGCAGATTATTCTAATATATGGATGGCAATTATATCTAGAACTGAAGTACAAATAAGGTAACTGCAGAATAGACTTTCCTCTGAATTTCAGATGTAAATGCCCTCTCTTTTTATGAATCTTGTAGAATAATTGCACATCTCATTAAGTTAACTTTGATTAGTGTACTTTAGAAAAGTACTTAATATGTTGAATAAATAATAAATTGAGAGAAATATACTGTTGTATGACTTTAGAGCACAAGTGACCATTGCAGAGTGATGGGATGTGGATTCATATCAGATTTGCCACACCTATCAAATTCTTGCTATTAGCTTCATCACTGTTGAAAGTGCCCAGTGACTGTGCTTCCCTGCAGTGAGAGAGGGATCATTGGGCAAAGGGAGCAAGTTATTCTAGGCTTACTTACATTCTGAAATGTCTACTGAAATGTGTTTTGTCATTTGAATATTGCAATCGAGATCATCTTCACACTAAAAGATTTTGAACAGAATGAGTAGGGGATAAATAACTTGAGAGCTGCTGCAGCACCATGGTTAAACTGTGTCTTATAATAGGGAGAAAGAAAATTACAAGTGCAAAATTAATCAACTGCATTACAGGGACTAGGCATAGAGGACAGCCATTACAGCCTGTTGCCTGCCTATTGAAAGAATCAGTTATTCACAGTTTGCCCATCACAGCTTACAGAAAAATAAAACAGGAAAAAAAAATGGTCCTCACACAGTGTAAAGTAAGTACTTGTAAAGGTAGCGCTTGTTTATTTTGATTTTCTTCAAGTAAAAAGTAACCTCTTTATGTGTGGTGTTTTTGTGTGTTTTATATATCTACAAACCTTCGTACAGTGTATATGGAAACGTTATCAAATACAGTTAAGCATAGTATGTCGTTACAGTACTCACTGCTTATAGTTGGCTTGTTTGTGCAAATACAATTTACCCAGCCAGTATAACGCAGCAGCATTAATAACATAAAAAATCATTTGCACGAATAACACTGATGGCCGGACACAGTCTAGATTACAACAACAACAACTTATATTTATATAGCGCCTTTAAGGTAGTAAAATGTCCGATGGCGCTTCACAGGAGCGTTATCAAATAAAAATTGACACAGAGCCAAATGAGATATTAGGGCAGATGATCAAAGGCTTGGTCAAAAAGCTATGTCTTAAAGGAGGCTAGAGAGGCGGAGAGGTTTAGGGAGGGAAATCCAGAGCATAGGGCCTTGGCAACGGAGGGCATGGCCACCAGTGGTGGAGTGATTAAAGTCGAGGATAGTCAAGAGGCCAGAATTGGAGGAGTGCAGATATTTTGGACGACTATAGGGCTGGAGGAAATTACAGAGATAGGCAGGGGCGAGGCTATGGAGGGATTTGAAAACAAGGATAAGAATTTTAAAAACGAGGCATTGCTCACTAACTCTTATTAACCTGAATATTTGCCAAAAAGACTTTTAAACTCTTTTACCATCTCCACAGGTGGGCAGCAAATAAGAGAAATAACATTAACTGATCAAAACCTGTTTTGTATGATAAATTATCAATTAATTGTTTACTAGATCTCCTGTAGTAGATTTTATGCAAAAAAACCCAATTGATTAACCCTTAATATATGCAGGAGTTTTATGCAAGCTTTTGCAGCGTCTTTACGAGATTATCCAGCACTGTTTTGTACCACAGCAGTAAATCACAGTCGCTTTTAATACCTTGGGCTTTGAGCAATGTGTATGCCCATCATTTATATCAGCCATAAGTTCAATGGGATGAAAATAAAAATTTATTTTTTCAAAAAAGTATTCTTTATTAAAGACTGCCAGAGGCTCTTTATTACATTCAGTGTGAATGTTAGTAAACACAGTTGTTTCTGCCCGAAATAAATGGAACATGTAAGACGCTATAATTGACAACTTTAAAATTGACATTAATGCAAGTGGATAATGGTTATTGCTTTTTGGCTGATATAAATGTCTGCCCGTTTTAAATGTGGACATTGTAAGTGGTGGGGACTTTAATACTTTTAAGTGTATGCTTTGTAAACACCTAATATCTGAATGGTCTGCAATGCTGTTACAAGAGTGTAACGATTCTTGGAATGCCATTCTTGGGGGAAACTATTAAGTACGGAACACGGGGCTATCAAGAATAGGTACAAAAAGTACAGGAAAGGGAAGTGAGCTTTCTGATTAATATTCAAAATAAAAAGCATTGGTCAGGAATCAGAAAACGTGTCACCATTGATGCGTATGTAAATGTTCCAGAAATAATCAAACGAGCCCGAGAAACTACTGCTGATTTATGATTTCTATTGTGAATGATTCTCGTATGGGTTTGAAAACCCAAAAATGGGCCTTGAGGGAGTAGATATGACAATGTCTGAATTTGGTAGCAAATGTGTGGATTGCAGAACCAGGATTCAGCATGATTTCAGTTCGGTCAGAAGACCCAGATCAAATACATCCAATCACTGAGGAGTAGCAACCAAGAAAGCAAGTCGAATGCTGAACTCTCGAGCTAACAAGATAGAACACTGTCAGAGGAAGTCAGGCTAGAATTGTATAGTGCAATGGTAACACTTGACTATTCTTAATGTCAGATGACTAGAGTTATGAGCTATTCAATCTTAAAAGTGGGTGACTGAGAGGTCACCTTATAGATATACAAGACAGTAAGAAAAGGTAGATTCAGAAAATTACTTCACTCCAAACCAAGAGAGTAGGACAAAGAGCATAGGTTCATGCCAGTAAAAGGCTAATTTAGGACTAATGTCAAAAAGTTCTTCAAGAAAAGTGATCAACCCATGGAATGGACTTCCAGGTAAAATAGTGGAGGCAAAAACCCCAGGACCATTTAAGAAATTATTTTTGGGTGCTTCTGGATGGATGTGCTAAGATTAACCTAAGATCTTTGTCATCCATATTTATCTTGTGAAATGGATTTTGTTTTCTACTTAATACACTACTTTACAAACTTCATATGCACTAGCCTTAATAATATAACAATACACACACTAAAATGATCAGTAGCAGTGGAACAGCTGCTTGGATGTCAACTTTTCTTTTGATCTTCCTTGATAGCAGAAGAACAAACAGACTGAGAATAACTGAATGCTGAAATAGTAGATATACATTGAGTAGATGTCATCTGGAAAATGGAAAGAATTTCCAAACAACAAGCAAAGACTCCTGAATTTTCTTCAAACCACTGCATTTTAATAATGGTGGATCAAGGTTAATTCTGAGGAAAGCGCACTCAACATAGCTGCTATTTTTATATTTAGTATGAAACAGTAAAACGTGATATGCTACATAAACCAAAGGAACAAAGGGGGGAGGCATGGCAAGAAGGACACCAAGCAACAAGCAGGTGAATTTGGAAGGTGGTGTGGGGGTGGCGGGGTGGAGAAGAGGGAGGGGAGAACAAGACACATTTGAAAAGTTAGAATTTTTGGAGCAAGAAATAAGATTTAAGAAAAAGCACTAGCATTTATAGTGCCTTATGACATCCCGAAGCTCTACCACTAATTTCTGAAGTACCTTCTGTTGCTTTCATAGAAGAATCATAGAAAAATTATGACACAGGAGGAGGCCATTCGGCCCATCGTGTCCCTGCCGGTCGAAACAGAGCTACCCAGCCTAATCCCACCTTCTAGCACTAGGTCCATAGCCCTGTAGATTACGGCTCTTTGGGCTCAAGTTTCCACACGCGCCTAGAACGGCGCAGTCCCGACCTGGACGCCCGTTTCTCGCGCCACAAAGTGCGCCTAAAAAAATCCTCGGTATTCTTCACCTACTTGCAGGTCCTCTGGCCCTCGGCGCAGCCAGCACAAGCTGTGGGGGGGCGGAGCCAGGTCCCTGTGCTGAAAACAGTGCCGGGACCTCTGCACATGCGCGCTACACAGTGGGCACGCAAGTGCAGTAGCTCCAGGCGCCGAACTGTGTGGGAGGGGCCCGAAGCACGCAGCCCCTAGCCCTGGCTGAATGGCCTCACTGGGGCTGCGTGAATAAGGCTCCTCCCACGGCCAGCTCCTGCTTCCCCCCCCCCCCCCCCGGCCAGACCCGACACCCGCCGCCGCCTCCCGACCAGACCCGACACCCGCTCCCCCCCCTGCCTCCGGACCAGACCCGACACCCGCTCCCCCCCTGCCTCCGGACCAGACCCGACACCCGCTCCCCCCCTGCCTCCGGACCAGACCCGACACCCGCTCCCCCCCTGCCTCCGGACCAGACCCGACACCCGCTCCCCTCTCCCCCCCACCCCCTGCCTCCGGACCAGACCAGACCCGACACCCGCTCCCCGTCCCCCCCTGCCTCCGGACCAGACCCGACACCCGCTCCCCCCCTGCCTCCGGACCAGACCCGACACCCGCTCCCCCCCTGCCTCCGGACCAGACCCGACACCCGCTCCCCTCTCCCCCCCACCCCCTGCCTCCGGACCAGACCAGACCCGACACCCGCTCCCCGTCCCCCCCTGCCTCCGGACCAGACCCGACACCCGCTCCCCTCTCCCCCCCACCCCCTGCCTCCGGACCAGACCAGACCCGACACCCACTCCCCGTCCCCCTCTGCCTCCGGACCAGACCCGACACCCGCTCCCCTCTCCCCCCCACCCCCTGCCTCCGGACCAGACCCGACACCCGCTCCCCCCCTGCCTCCGGACCAGACCCGACACCCGCTCCCCCTCTGCCTCCGGACCAGACCCGACACCCGCGCCCCCCCCCGACTGGAACTGACCCGACCCGACCCGCGCTCCTGTTTCCGCCTCCCCGACTCAACCCGACCCGCGCTCCTGATCCCGACCCGCGCTCCTGATCCCGACCCCCGCCCCCCCGACTGGACCCGATCCAACCCGCGCTCCTGTTCCCGCTCCCCGCCTCCCCGACTCGACCCGACCCGCGCTCCTGTTCCCGCTCCCCGCCTCCCCGACTCGACCCGACCCGCACTCCTGTTCCCGCTACCCGCCCCCCCCGACTGGACCCAACCCGCGCTCCCGCCCCCCCGACCCGACCCGACTTCCGGACTGGATCCGACCTGACCTCCCCCCCCCCCCCCTCTCCCTCTCTCTCTCGCTCCCCCCCCTCTCTCTCTCTCCCCCCCCTCCCTCTCTCCCCCTCTCCTCCCCTCCCTCCCTCCCCCCCTCTCCTCCCCTCCCTCTCTCTCTTCCCCCCCCCTCTCTCTCCCTCTCTCTCTTCCCCCCCCTTCTCTCTCTCTCCCCCCCCCTTCTCTCTCTCTTTCCCCCCCCCCCCCCCGACCTGACCCGAACCGAACCGAACCAAACCGAACCTCCCCGACCCGACCCAACCCAATCCAACGCCACCTACCTGTAAATCTGGTGCTGGGGACGGGCCCTGCCCGAAGTCTCGGGTCGGCCCGTTCAGCCTTCGGTCCCAAAAGGCCAGCCTGAAGCACTTTCACACAGGTAGGAAGATGGTTTATTTAATCTTTTCTTTGCTTATAAATGTTTATTCAGGTTGGATTTATTTGTATAATATTTGTAGAAGTATAAATAAGGATTTATTATAGAATTTAATGACTTCCCTTCCCCCCCCCCCCCACCTCGTTCTGGACGCCTAATTTGTAACCTGCGCCTGATTTTTTAATGTGTAGAACAGGTTTTTTCAGTTCTACAAAAATCTTCACTTGCTCCATTCTACTTTAGTTGGAGTACGTTTTCACTGTGGAAACTTTCAAATCAGGCGTCAGTGGCCAGACACGCCCCCTTTTGAAGAAAAAATTCTGTTTCAAAGTAGAACTGTTCTACCTGACTAGAACTGCAGAAAAAAAAATGTGGAGAATTGCGATTTCTAAGATAGTCCGTTCTCCACCAGTTGCTCCTAAAAATCAGGCGCAAATCATGTGGAAACTTGGGCCCAATAAGTGCACATCCAAGTACTTTTTAAATGTGATGAGGGTTTCTGCCTCTACCACCCTTTCAGGCAGTGAGTTCCAGACTCCCACCATCATGTGAGAGCCCAATTTTACAAGCAATGTCACACAAACAACAAATTAATAAATTACCAGTTAATCTGTTTTCTCAGGTATTGTTTGAGGGATACATGTTGGTCAGGACACTAGGAGAAAACTCTGCTCATCTTTGAATCGTGCCATGGTATCTTTTCCATCAACATGAGCTGACAGGCAGGACCATGTTTAACATCTCTTCTGAATAACGGCATTTCCAACAATGCACACTCCATGAGTCTTACGAGATTATGTGCTCAAGTCCCGGAGAAGGCTGCGAAGGCACAACTTCCTGATTCTAGCAAGAGTGTGATCAATTGAGCGAAGTTGACACATGCAAGATGGGTTACATTTTGGGAGAGTGTAACTACTGAAAGAATGGCTTATAATGGTGAGAAAGCCACAATCCCGAGTTACAGGAGCTTAGCTTGAAGGCTGGGCTACATGGTTGTAAAAGAACCCTTCAGGGAAGGGATAGTGGGGGGTCTGAAAATCAGGACAAGGATCTTCAAATCAATTTATTGCAGCTCAGAGAGGATTATCAAAAAAGAATTGAGATCTCAAAAGGATGGTAACAAAGTTGAATCAGAGGACAAACTAAAAATAGTTAACATAAACTAAATGGTTACTTTATGGAAGTGCCATTAGAGAAGACTCTAGTAGTGTGCAAGCCATCACTGCAGGTTCTACAAATGAAGTTAATAATTTTACCATCACTTGGAAGAAAGACGGGCTTAAACTCAACACATCGCCAGAGACTGATGCTATATTGTTGAGGGTGCGGATGAAATCTATGATCTGCTGATGGAAATGAACCAATAAGTAGTAGCCAAAGGGCAAATCCTATTTGACGAATCAACTTGATTTTCCCGAAGGATATGCCATTCCATATAGAATTTTGGAAAGCTCTATGATGCAATATTGCCTGAACCTCAAAAGTTCCACTTGAAAGGCTGCTACACAAGCTTTACAAAATAGATATACTCAGTAAAACCTGGAGATGAAGATGAAATTGGCTGAAAGAGAGGAAGCAACAGCCACTAATTAAAGGAGTAATGTCAGGCTGGGATGAAGTATTCAGCAGAGTGCCCCAGGTCTCGGTGCTGGGACTTCATGCTGTTATCTATCAATTTCCAGGCAGTACTAAGCTGTTATGGCTATATAGGTCAACATTCTGCTGTCTTTGTTGATTAATGCTATGATCTATTGTTTGGACATATTTAGCATTGAGTCTACTAAAATCCATGTGTGCCTCAGTTTTATCCTAAGCAATTTTCAGTATCATTCGTGGAATACATCTGTTGGTTATTTTTGCTTCACATGAGAAGTACTTTGCATTTATCTGCACTGAATTTCATCTGCTAATCATCTGCCATATCCTCATTTTGTCCACTCATTCTGCTGCTTCCATTTCTACTATCTTACCAGTTTGGTATTGTCAGCAAATTTGACTACTTTGCATTGAGATTTTTAGACGATAACCACACTGCCATTAATTTTTTAATGTTGTGAAGTTGGCATTTTGCAAGGAGCACTGACATCATCTCAGTGATCTATTTGCAGAAGCCCAGTCCATCAAGCTAAGGTTATTTTCATGTCATTTTTTCTGTGCATACCAAGGTGAGCGAGGGACTTGGTGGAATATTGTGCTGTTTTGTGCATCGTGTCAACATTAAACACTTGTAGGTCAATCAGCTGTAAAGTAAAGCATGCTCTACTCTGCCCCAACAATGCCTAAGTCCCAACCTCAAAGATCCCTCTTTCTCACTTTCTTCCATCCCACCCCCATTCTGCAGGAGCGGCGAGAGACTGTGGAGGGATGTGATCGGGGCCCAGGGGAGGCGTGAGTTCGGGGCCCAGGGGTAGCACGGCCAACCCACACTACGATATGTGTGCCCACTCTGAATTACATTACCAATTTAGGGACAAATTTCAGGTGTAGAACCTATTTATAGTGTCACAAAAATGGAACTTTGTCATGTTGCATCAGAAAAAGTTCAGTTCAGAATACTCTCAGATTGCTTCCTGCTGGGAGTTTTGAAACAAGACACAGAATGAGTGAGGTCTGTGGCAGTGGAAAATGATCAACGACCTTCTTTTCTAACCATTTAAGATTAGGGGGCAATTAGCAGAATAACTTTTTCTTTTGCAACAACTTGATACTTTTGGAATAAACTGTCACCGTACGCAGTGAATGCTGACTTGGTCAATGAATTCAAATAGAAAATGAATCCTAATTCAGAAATAAATAGGGAGATGTGGGCAGGCTCAAGGGGTCGTATGGCCTACTCCTCCTATTTCTTATGTTGTTGTGAAGTATTGTACAACCCTAATTCAATTGGAATCAGAAACTGAGACAATCTTTCCATTGTCTGAGTAGTCTTTTGCTAGCACCTTGTACTATGGTTCCAGGGATGAGGGATTACAGTTACGTGGATGAATGGAGAAGCTGGGGTTGTTCTCTTTAACACAAAGAAGGCTAAGAGGAGATTTGATAGAGGCATTTAAAATCATGAAGGGTTAGATACAATAAATAAAGAGAAACTGTTTCCAATGGCTGAAGGGTCGATAACCAGAGGATACAGATTTAAAGTTATTGGCAAAAGAACCAGAGATAACACGAGGAAAACGTTCTTATGCAACGAGTGGTTAGGAATAGGACTGCCTGAAAGGGTGGTGGAAACAGATTCAGTTGTAGTTTTCAACAGGGAATTGGGTAAATACTTGAAGGAGAAAAATTGCACAGATATGGGGAAAGAGCCGGGGAGTGAGACTAAATAGATTCCTCTTGGAAAGAGCCAGCAAAGATGCGAAGGGCCGAATGGCCTCCTGTGCTGTATTATTCTATGATTCCGAAGCACCAGGAAGGGAGTCTGTTGACTGCATTCAAGATATAAGCCTGCACAAAAGGACAAGCTGAATGGTCTTTTCATGTCTACAGAACTGACAGATCAAAGTATTTTAGAAGTGATGCTTAGTGCTAGGTGGCAGTGCACTAGATTAAAGTGCAATGGGGACCTTATTACCGCTTTTTACAACCTGTGTATTGTGGTGTCAATGAGAAGTAGCTTCTGATCCTATGTTTGGTCATTTTACTCAGTGAAGACTTTTGAAGTAATCCAGGTGAGCAAAAACTGCACACATGATAGTTGTTCAGTCCATGGATATTATACTGGTCTCCAACTGCATTATGAAATATGCCATTTGGAAACTACAGAAGTTTGAAGATGGGAATCTTTCTTCCAGAATTTGTGTAGATTGTTTCAATACAACAATTGGACAATTGTACATGTTCTGTGAAGCAGTGTTTTTTTCCCCCAATCCATGTTTATGGTCTGCAGAATTGAAAAACATAATACTGTACTACCACACCACCACCATCACATTTAATACCTCCGTTCTAATGTTATGGTCTGTATTTTCTAAAAGTACAAAGATTATGTTTATAATACAGATTAGCTGTATTGTAACAGCTCTGTGGGTAGAATGTGTTTCATTTTTTGTCCAGCAGGAAAACACCATTTGTAGACAAATATTGAAGTAAAATCAGTTATTTGGGTATCTTGTTTTAAATCTTCAATTTTCTTTCATCAGAATAATGACTGGCAGAGTGACTGGGTTAACTTCTTTACTCAGCAACGAATTCAGGTCCAGATGGATTTAATTGAAAAAGAATATGGTGACCGTGAAGCAAGGGATCTCTGGTCAAAGCTTCAGGTACAGATACAGTGACACACAAATCTTCAAAATTTAAATCTAGCCATGTGACTTAAGTGTGATACAATAATCTCAACAAGCTCAAAGGATTATTGTACCAAATTATTTATTGATTCTTATAGACTGTATAATTGTGCTTGCCATCATTAAAAATTTGGCTCAGTTGGCAACACACTCGCCTCAGAGTCAGAGGTTTGTGGGTTCAAGCCCTAATACTGGACCAAGTATTGGGCTCATTTCGACTCCTCCTCTAATACCTCCTCCTGTTACAGGGATTGAATCTGTTACCTTGTAGCTCAATTGAGCTTGGGGAATTGCCTTGTGGGGGAATCATAAGCATACGCGCAAACTTACCACAGTTCATGAATGCATCAATGAGCTGCACCCCAGACCATAATTTGTGCCTGTTCTTTACATGACATTAACTGCTGACATTTTGCTTTCCAGTTGAAGATACCTGCTCTATTTCATGACATAGAAATTACTTCAGCTCTCCTTCATGGAGACCTATGGGGAGGAAATATTGGACAAGTAGAAGATGGTCCAGTCATTTTTGATCCAGCCTCTTTCTATGGCCACTCTGAATATGAATTGGCAATATCTGGAATATTTGGAGGGTTCGGCACAGCCTTCTATACAGCATACCATAACAAAATTCCCAAAGCAATCGGGTTTGAGAAAAGACTGAAACTTTACCAGCTCTTCCATTATCTGAATCATTGGAATCATTTTGGGACAGGGTACAGAGGATCATCAGTAAGCATCATGAAAGCTTTAGTTAAGTAATCATATTAATGACAATCCTCCTGTTGGATCAGATAGTACTAAAAATAGACCTTGTCTCATCACAAATATTATCTGTGCTTTAAATGACTTTTTTAAAAAAAGACGTAACAAAAAACGAATATTTGAAAGAAGACATATTATTTAATGTGAATTGAGAAATGAATAATAATATACTTTTTACTAACGGAACAAGATTTCATTGGACATTAAAGCGTGAAATTTAGCTGTGATTTCACATTTCAAAATAACATTGCAATAACAATGTAGCTGTAAAGCAAATAAAGTGTGATAAATTGCAAGTTTGAAATATTAACTTCTGTCTTAATTTTGTTTTCACAAAATTGAACTGCATCATTTTGTTTACTTTCTTGCCCTGATGGATAAGACTGGTATCTCAGCTACATGAGTTGTTAGGTCTTATTAGAATAGGACTAAATTATTGGCCTATGTTTGTCATGGATGACTAAAAATATATGAATGAATGAAGATAGTTCTATCGAAGTCTATTTCTAAAAGTGTAAAGTCGCATTCCAAAGTAATTAATTGTGTGTATCACGTTGAGGCTTTTTAATGTGCATACTGACATACTGCTATAAATATAAGTATTATTTCTTAAGTATTAAATAGCAACAACGTGTACGTTTATAGTGCCTTTAACGTAGAAAGATATCCCAAGACGCTTTACAAAGGAATAATCAAATACGTTATAAATACTGTGTATACACACTATATATAAACAGTACTATGGCCCCAAGTTTCCACACGCGGCGAAAAAGATGGGCGCCTGTTTTTCGCGCCGAAAACGGCGCCTGAAAAAAAACGCGGTATTCTCGAGCTCCTTGCAGCTCGATGTCTGCTTGGCGCGGCGCACAGGGGGCGGAGCCTACCACTCGCGCCGATTAATGAGTTTCTTTGGTGCCGGCAACCCTGCGCGTGCGCGTTGGAGCGTTCGCGCACGCGCAGTCTGAAGCAAACATTGGCACTCGGCCATTTTTAAAAGTGCTGCAGAAAAAGTGAAAATTTGTTTATTGAACCCTTGCAAAGGCTTGTATTTTAATTTTCTTGATATTTCTGTGTGTGAGGGAGTGCTTTTCGCAGCACTGTTGAATAAATCACCTGCTGAATTAATGTTGGCTCTTTAACCAGTGTTACTGCAGCAACTGTGCATTTTAATTCAGCCTTTACAACTCGTTACCGTTTCAATCTTTACCACTCATTCTGTAATTAAAGATAGACTGTGATAAACGGGACACATGCACTTGTTTGAGACGATTCAAATTCTTTGTAGCTGTTCAATTTTTAAAATTTTTTAATAAAACCACATTGCCCCTCCATGATCAGCACTGACGCTGCTTGCTGCTTCTTGCCCCTGCCGTCGGGACCGATGCCACGGCACACCGCTGCCTCAAGCACTGAGGCCGCTTGCTGCTTCTTGCCCCTGCTGTCGGGACTGACGCCACACCGCTGCCTGAAAGGCCTGCCTGAAGCACTTTCACACAGGTAGGAACATGGTTTATTTAATCTTTTCTTTGCTTATAAATTTTTATTCAGGTTGGATTTATTTGTATAATATTTGTATAAGTATAACTAAGGATTCATTGTAGAATTTAATGACTTCACTTTCCCCCCCCCCCCCCCCACCTCGTCCCCGACGCTTAATTTGTAACCTGCGCCTGATTTTTTAATGTGTAGACAAGGTTTTTTCAAGCGTACAAAAATCTTCACTTGCTCCATTCTAAGTTAGTTTGGAGTACGTTTTCACTGTGGAAACTTTCAAATTAGGCGTCAGTGGCCGGACACGCCCCCTTTTGAAAAAAAAATTCTGTTCAAAAGTGAAACTGTTCTACCTGACTAGAACTGCAGAAAACTTAAATGTGGAACATTCCGATTTCTAAGATACTCCGTTCTCCACCAGTTGCTCCTAAAAATCAGGAGCAAATCATGTGGAAACTTGGGGCCATAATGTCACACTTCAGTTTTCGAGAATGAGAGCTGCTTTCACTTAATTTGCTGTTGTTTTCAGGCAGCTGTCCTGAGTTTCTAAGTTCCTCCAAGAGGGGAAAGACAGTGGATTAAATGATCCTGTGCCCAATGATGAACTCCCACACTATGTAGTGTCCTTCTTCATGCATGTGTGAACGGTGAGACAGTGAGAGGCCTGGGCCTGAGGCTAGGGAGCTGGGACTACTCATAGCAGGCAGGAGGGTCACAGCCTCATACTGTTGAATTCAGACATGGAGAGTCAAGGAAGTTCACTTTGGAGCCTGCATCTGTTGCATGCCAGTATCTGCATCACGTTGCTCCGCTGGAGCTCTGTTCTAAAGATGCTGAAGAAAAATCCCAGAGAAGTTATTGTTCACAAGATATTTACTAATACAGACACAAACTGTAATCAGCCTGGAGAGGGAACAAACAGATCTCTGCACATACACTTTCTCAAGTCAGGGCTCAGGTCTGTGGGCAGAGTCGTGAAGTACCAGGGGAAGTTAGACCTGAGGTTGGAGGATGTTTATGCAGGTCAATGGGGTGCATTGAAATTTATGGAGGAAAATTTATAGCGCTTGGAAGATCGGATGGCACCCTTTTTTCCAGTTTGTGGAAGAAACGGGAAAAGCTTTTGTGCAATACAGTGTTGGAATACAAAAAAAGGATGTTCATTCCAACAGTCAAATCCACTGTTCTGCTTACTCCCCATCCACTTTAATATTACTATTTTTTAAGTAACCTATTCCTTTTTAAAAGTCCTTGTGGAGTCGGCTTTAGCATTTTGTGAGAGAGAATTCCACACTCTAACTACTGTCTGTGGAAAAAATGTCTAACCTTTTCTTTAATTCTTTTTCAGATTATCTTAAATTAGAACCTTGCCAACCAGTGGAATCAATCTAGCATTCAATCATAACCCTTCATAATCCTAGAGATCTCTTCAGGTCACCATGCAACTTTCTTGGCTCCAATTAAAATGGATCTAATTTCTTCACAGTTGTAACTTATATCCTTGGTAAAATGCTCATCAGTGAGATAACAAAAGCAGAAAACCAATTAGAAAGTAGAAAAAAACTCAAACTGCACATTTAACCAATGAAGAAAAATACATTCACAACAGACACTACTTAGTGCATAAATGGCGTAACAATAAACTAGGTTTCCGCTGAGGGCTAATGCCTATAACCAGTATCGAAGATAATTATTTCAGTTCTTTATTTATTTCATAGTTTGTAGTATATGAATCTTCTCTCTGTAATAGCTATTTGAGATAGCAACCAGGAGGTTGAAATGTAGATTTTCATGTTTACGTAATGTTTATTGTAATAGTATTCACAAATTAAATAAAAGCATTTAATATTTAATGATACTGAAAAATTATTTATTGTGAAACTAAAATTATTCTGGTATTCAAAGACTACGAATGTGTTCATGTTGCTTATCATTCGTTTTCCTGAGCAAGCCTTTTTAGCAGCTTCTGTTTCATCAGGTTTGATGCCATATCCAACGCGTGGATCAACAACAAAATCAAACAGACTTGTGAATTAGTTACTGTTGTTTTGTGCTGTAGTTTGATCTATAATTGTAAGCTTTTTGAAAATTCTGCAGTTTCCTATACTTAAAAATGCATTTCTGGCATTGGACATTTGTATAATATTTATTTCTGGCTGGAAATCTGCCTGAAATTTGTAATGAGAATAAAAATCCCTCGTGGCAATGTTTGTACTTAAATAGTGACTAACCCATGTTTTTAAACAAAAATGTATGTGGTTGTTCTTTTGAGTATGTGCATCAGTTTTTCTAAATTGTGGTTTTTGATGTTGATTACAAGTTATCAATATCACTTATCATCTGTCCATGGCTATGGTATATTGATCATGTGGCAGCCACAGCACAGATGAAAATGTTAACTTTTCCTGTCAAATCTTTGAAAAACTTAACTATCTATAATAAATCATCTACAAGATAGAGCAGAATCGCTGCCACATTCTTCCAGTAGTGTGCCCCAACTGTGTGCATTTCTGTTAAAAGCAAAGACATGGTGTAGGAACATGTTTTTGAAAAAAAAGTAAATTCAAAGCTGCCTAATTCAAAATGTTGGATAATTTAATATTCTTTAAGTTCAAGGAATGACATTGAATTATCAGTAGTCGACTATTTTTCATTGTCCCTGATAGAATTGTTCAAATGGTTTTATCGCACAGTACTGTGCTTTCACAGGTTGCATTCGGGCTATAGATAAAGATCAATTATGCATATAAGGCCACAAGAAATACCATGGGCAGACTTTAAAAAATATATTTCTGCGTCATTGTATCTGTAATAATTCATATTGTTTTAATTGTGGTGTGCCGCAACCTATTTCCAGGGTGTTATAGCTGATATTTTCATAGTCAGCAGTGACTGGGTGCTTTTATTTGGCAGCATTGTGCTTGTCTACTTTGTGGAAATCTCAGCCTCTTTTTTTTGATCTAGTTAGCGTACGATTCTTTATGGTTATAACAAAGCCCCTTTGAATGTGGCATAGATTAGTTCCGAAAGTAATTGTGTACTCTTCATTATTGATTGTTTAGAAAAAGACATTATTTTCCAAAATAACTGTTCTTACTATTGACTTCTGCAACAATTTATGTATTCTTGACATCTTGTCAGAACACAGAATAACAGGATACATTTTGCTTTGCAGATATCAACATGAGAGTGTCTTGTACACCTACGTATTACGTAGTTGGGGCCATTCTTTATGAAGAGTCATGTCACAGAGATAAGAGGGGGAATGGGTGGTCTCGTTGGGTGCTGTGCTGTGTTGGGAGTTGGTACACGTGGAAGGTGAGAGTGGCAGAAAATGGATTCAATCTTGGAATCTACTTGGACACATTTGTCCATTGTAGCAACTTGTTACAAGCCTGTTGGTGAGCAAAGCATTCTATGCTGAGCAAACATCTCAGCTAGTTGTCATATGGGGCACAGTTTTCCCCTGCAGTCGCTATTGGTTAAAAATACGCGACCACCAAAATCCATATTTGAACTTTGTAGATGGTACTCTTGTCTGTAACTACTTTCAAAGTCCGTCAAGCTGGTAATGTGTTGTAGTGACTGTTTTTCTTGATCACTGTCATTGTGTCCTGAGCATGCCCATCTAATAGGCATTATTTGTATTTATTTTGATTTTGCTTCCATTTACTATTTTTAACCATTGTTCATTTTTTAGCATTTTTGTGGGCCGTTCATGTTGGATAAAAGGACACCAGGGTATGATTGTGTTTTCATGGCCCTGGCAAATGGTACTTTTTGTTTTGTTTTGCTGCTCCACCTTTAAGGATCGAGATTTTCAAGGCTCAGAGATATTAGGACATGTTGCTGTTTCTTCACACCACTAGGAAGAAGGGTGAGGGCTGACCAAGCACAGCATGTTTTAGACTCTTCATTGGCAAAACATTTACTTACAAAAACAGGACAAATGATGTGATTATGGTTGCTAATCTCCCCAACTCTGACCAATAACACCAGGTTATTGCAAAGAAACAGAGATCTGGCATTAATTCTCAGGTAATTTGAGAGAGATTTGCTCAGGGTCTGCTGTAATTGGTGCCATTGAAGAGCAGGACATTATTGCATCTATCATAAATCTATGTGAATTCAATAAAGTGATCGGGAGAGGAAAATCCTAGCCAGCAAGGAAAATGCCCATCAGTTGTCAATGTTAGAGGCTGGCTACTGACTGGCTTACTGAGCATGTTTTTAAATGTTTTCAACATTTTAAAGTTGTCATCAGCACCTATGGTGCCAAGTCCTAATCTGCTTCTTCAAACCTGTTTGTAAACTCATGAAAGAAATGCTCAAAGGTGTGCTCAATCTTTTTGAACTATAATGAGTTGAGTTTTAGAATTAACGCACATGCAGCAAAACATGTTGACCCACATTTTCTTAGCTTTGGGAAAATAGAATGCAAAAGCTCTGCAATCACATCAATCAACTCAGTTGTACGAGAGCTTCTGGAGGAGGTGGGACCTGTTCAAGCCAGACGGGTTGCACCTGCACAGAGCCGGGACCAATATCCTCGCGAGGGGGTTTGCTAGTGCTGTTGGGGAGGGTTTAAACTAGCTTGGCAGGGGGATGGGAACCTGAAAATAGATTCAGTAGGGAGGGGAGTAAAGCTGGAATTAGAAAGCAAAAATAAAGAAAGTGAGTTTGAAGGAGAGAGGAAACCAGCAGGTGAAAAGGGTAAAAAAAAACTTAAAGGCACTTTGTCTAAATGCACGTAGCATTTGTCACAAAATAGATGAGTTGACGGCACAAATTGAGACAAATGGGTATGATCTGATAGCCATTACAGAGACGTGGTTGCAAGGTGACCAGGACTGGGAATTAAATATTCAGGTGTACTTGACAATTCGGAAGGACAGACAGAAAGGAAAAGGAGGTGGGGTAGCTCTATTGATAAAGGATGGAATCACGTCAATAGTAAAAAAACTATATTGGCTCAAATGATGAGGATGTTGAAACAGTTTGGGTGGAGATAAGGAACAATAAAGGGAAAAAGTCACTGGTGGGCAAAATCTATAGGCCCCCTAACAGTAGCAACTCTGTTGGTCGGAGCATAAACCAGGAAATAGTGGGACTTGTAAAAAGGGAACAGCAATAATCATGGGTGATTTTAACCTCCATATTGATTGGACAAATCAAATTGATCAGGGTAGCCTTGAGGAGGAGTTCATAGAGTGCGTAAGGACATGTTCCTTGAGCAGTATGTAATGGAACCAACCAGGGAGAAGGCTATCTTAGATTTGGTCCTGTGTAATGAGACAGGATTAATAAACAATCTCCTAGTAAAGTATCCCCTCGGAATGAGTAATCATAGCACGATTGAATTTCAAATTCAGATGGAGGGTGAGAAAGTTGGATCTCTAACCAGCGTACTAAGCTTAAATAAAGGAGACTATGAAGGTATGAGGGCAGAGTTGGGTAAAGTGAACTGGGAAAATAGATTGAATGGTAGGACGGGGTTGATGAACAGTGGTGTATGTTTAAGGAGATATTTCACAACTCTCAAGAAAAATATATTCCAGTGAGGAGGAAAGGGTGTAAGAGAAAAGATAGCCATCCTTGGCGAAATAAAGGACGGTAAGCAATTAAAAGCCACTGCATATAAAGTGGCCAAAACTAGTGGGGGGACAGAAGACTGGGAAGCTTTTAAAGAACGACTAAAAAATGATTGAGAAAGGGAAGAAAGACTATGAAAGTAAACTAGCACAAAATATAAAAAGAGATAGCAAAAGTTTCTATTGGTATATAAAAAGGAAAAGAGTGGCTAAAGTGAATATTTAGAGGACGAGACCGGTGAACATGGAGACGGCAGAAACTCTGAACAAATATTTTGTATCAGACTTTACGGTAGAGGACACTAACAATATTCCGACAGTGGATAGTCAAGGGGCTATGGTGTGAGGGGGTGGGAGGAGGAACTTAACACAATCATAATCACTAAGGAGGCGGTACTCAGTAAGATAATGGGACTAAAGGCAAATAAATCCCCTGGACCTGATGGCTAGCATCCTAGGATCTTAAGAGAAATAGCAGCAGGGATTGTGGATGCATTGGTTGCAATTTACCAAAATTCCCTGGATTTTGGGGTGGTCCCAACAGATTGGAAAACTGCAAATGTAACACTCCTATTTAAAAAAGGAGGCAGACAAAAAGCAGGAAACTATAGACCAGTTAGCCTAACATCTGTGGTTGGGGGAAATGTTGGAGTCCATTATTAATGAAGCAGTAGCAGGACATTTGGAAAAGCAAAATTCGGTCAGGCAGAGTCAGCATAGATTTATGAAGGGGAAGTCATGTTTGAAAAATTTGCTGGAGTTCTTTGAGGATGTAACGAAAGGATGGATAAAGGAGAACCAGTCCATGTGGTGTATTTGGATGTCCAGAAGGCATTTGACAAGGTGAATTATAAAAGGTTACTGCACAAGATAAAAGTTCACAGGATTTGGGGTAATATATTAGCATGGATAGAGGTTTGGCTAACGAACAGAAAACAGAGTAGCCATTAATGGTTCATTCCCTGGTTGGCAACCAGTAACTAGTGGGGTGCTGCAGGGATCAGTGCTGGGACCCCAACTATTTACAATCTATATAACGACTTGGAAGAAGGGACTGAGTGTAACGTAGCCAAGTTTGCTGGCGATACAAAGATGGGAGGAAAAGCAATGTGTGAGGAGGACACACACAATCTGCAAAAGGACATAGGCTAAGTGAGTGGGTAAAAATTTGGCAGATGGAGTATAATGTTGGAAAGTGTGAGGTCATGCACTTTGGCAGAAAAAAATCAAAGAGCAAGTTATTATTTTAAATGGAGAAAGATTGCGAAATGCCGCAGTACAGCGGGATCTGGGGGGTACTTGAGCATGAAACAGGTACAGCAAGTGATCAGGAAGGCCAATGGTATCTTGGCCTTTATTGCAAAAGGGATGGAGTATAAAAGCAAGGAAGTCTTGCTACAGCTATATAAGGTATTAGTGAGGCCACACCTGGAATACTGCGTGCAGTTTTGGTTTCCATATTTACAAAAGGATATACTTGCTTTGGAGTTCAGAGAAGATTCACTAGGTTGATTCCGGGGATGAGGGGGTTGACTTATGAGGAAAGGTTGAGTAGGTTGGGCCTCTACTCATTGGAATTCAGAAGAATGAGAGGTGATCTTATCGAAACGTATAAGATTATGAGGAGATTTGACAAGGTGGATGCAGAGAGGATGTTTCCATTGATGGGGGAGACTAGAACTAGAGGCCATGATCTTAGAATAAGGGTCCGCCCATTTAAAACAGAGATGAGGAGAAATTTCTTCTGAGGGTTGTAAATCTGTGGAATTCGCTGCCTTAGAGAGCTGTGGAAGCTGGGACATTGAATAAATTTAAGACAGAAATAGACAGTTTCTTAAACGATAAGGGGTTATGGGGAGATAAGGTGGGGAAGTGGAGCTGAGTCCATGATAAGATCAGCCATGATCTTATTGAATGGCGGAGCAGGCTTGAGGGGCTGTATGGCCTAATCCTGTTCCTATTTCTTATGTTCTTCTAACAATGTACCACCCAATGGAGAGAATTGATGTAAGATCCTGGAGAGATTTCCTCTGCTATTAAGTGACAGCCTTGTTGGCTTAGCAATCTTGCCTTTGAGTCATGAGGCTGTTATTTCAAACCCCACTCAGGACTCAAGCACATAAAGCAGACTGAGACTTCAGTGTAGTACTGTTGGAATTGCTGACTTTTGGATGAGACATTAAACCGAGGCCCTGTCTTGCTCTCTCAGGTCCCAGTGTACTGTTCGAAGAAGAGCAGGAGGAATTCTCTTTGTGTCCCAGCCAACATTTATTCCTCATCCAAGACCACGAAAACAGATGAACTGATAATGTCTTCATTGTTGTATGTGGGACCTTGCTGTAGGCAGAATTGTTGCTGCATTTCCCCGCATTACAGCAGTAATTACATTTCAAAAGTACTTAATTGTCTTTGAAATGCTTTGAAACATCCTGAGGTTGTGCAAGGTGCTATATAAATACAAGTTATTTCCTCCTTTTGTAGTGAAATTGTAAATGGTTTTAAAGAACACAAGATTTTGCAACGAACAGTGAACAGAGGATGCCTTTTTTCGAGGTGAGATATTTTATAGGGGTTGTACTTACTGGTCACCATGTTTCTCAGAATGGCATTCAAATAAGACTGGGCTCCAATGCAATTCATTTTCATAGCAGTGAGTGATTTAATTTTTGGAAGAATCCAGGTTAATAAATTATGAATGTAAGTGATAGGGCAAGTGTAAATATCTTCTCTATGTCTATCTTAGCAAACCCCCTCATAATTTAAAGACCTCTATTAGGTCACCCCTCGGCCTTCTCTTTTCTGGGGAAAAAAAAGACCCAGCTTGTTCAGCCTTTTCTGATAAATATAAATATATCCTCTCAGTTTTGGTATCATCCTCGTGAATCTTTTTTGCACCTTCTCCAGTGCCTCTATCATTTTTACAATATGGAAACCAGAACTGTGTGCTGTACTCTAATGTGATGATGTGTTAGCTCCCATGCCTGATCACTACTTAATGTTTAATGTAATTTGTGTAAACTTGTTACTGGCCCCTTGCTTTTGAATTAATTTCTGACTGCTTTCTAAGCCACAGTACTCCTGAAACTGCTCTAGCATGAATCCATGCCAGGAGTGGAAGAAGGAGAACGTTTTCAAAATAGCATGTTGTGTTCTGCTTTGAGTGTAGTTTATACTAATGTCATTCTAGACTAGACACACAAATATAAACAGAAGGGAGACCAAAGCTTGCTGGAGCAAGGCATGTCATGATGTAGATTTTTTTCTGCACTCTTCAGTTCGAAAATGTTCTGCGCGTATCTTGCTGGAAGTGCGAGCTAATAATGGCGTGGTGTAGGCAACAGGGCATCTGGGACCTCTGAATGGTGGGACCAAGAGTCTATCACCTTAACCAATGAGAAATAAACAGGAACGACGGTGAAGAATCTGGGGTGAATTAGAGTCATATCTGCTACAGAAAGAGAAATAAAGAGAGGGAAAGAAAGATTGTATTAAGAGAGAAAGTAAAAGTAAGAATTTTCTTTTTAAATTCATTTTTTATATCTCTAAGAATGATTCACTACTTGAAAGAATGAGACTCCACAATTTCAATTGTTCTTTTTCTGGGACAAAGAGGTTAAGTAGCATTATATTAACGATTAACACATTGTTAAAAGGGTACTTATGCTATTAATTATCGTTCTGTGGTGAGTTTAATGGGCAATTAATATGCAAATCCAACAAGTTCTTAAAAATAACGGGGCGGTTAAGGGTGAGATGCCGATTGTGCAAAGCTAATGACAGAGTGGCGCAAATCAACCAGTAAGTTGTGAATATTCGCAACTCTCAGCGTTTTTCTTAATCCCCTAAACTTGTCGTCCGATTTGCACATTAATAACAGCCTAAGTTGTTAACACACTGTTATTTTTACAGCAAGATCCTGCTCATAGTGCCTACAGTAACTAGATACATTCTGTTTTTTTTTACAATTCTGCAGTGTAAACAAAACAATTAGACCAGTTTTAATGATATGAAGGGCAGATGACTGATGTTGACATTTTTGGGGTCTTTTCGATCCTCATAATCTTAGCCGAGATTATTTCAGCTATTATATTTGACAGATGTGGCTCAGTGTTTAGCGCTCGCATCTCTGAGTCAGTAGGTTGCGGGTTCAAGTCCCATTCCAGAGGTAAGTACAAAAATCTAGGCTGACACTCCAATGCAGTACTGAGGGAGTCCTGCATTGTCAGAGGTGCCATCTTTTGGATGAAACGTTAAACCGAGGCCCAATCTGCCCTAAATTTCTCCACTGTGTCCTGGCCAATATTTATCCCTCAACCAGTATCAAACACAGATAATCTGGTCATTTGTCGTGTTGCTCTTTGTGGGACCTTGCTGTGCCCTATTTGGCTGCTGCGTTTCCTGCATTACGACAGTGACTACACTTTAGAAGTACTTAATTGGCTGTAAAGCACTTAGGAACATCCTGAAGTTGTGAAAGTCACTATATAAATGCAAGTTCCCCTCACCTGACACCTGGTCAAGCCCTCACCTCTCTGACCTGGCAGTGCTCCCGCCTGCTCTGTAGTGCCTTGTTCCGTCCCTATGGGAACCTGTGGCCACTCCTGATCGCGACCCCATTTTTAGGCTGTGAAGCGGTTCCCCTGGACATGGGGAAATCATTTGTCAATTTCATGTATAAAAAGGATTTCCATCCGGCCTCCAAGTCCAACATCAAAAAGGTGAGCGGCAGCTCGGGCGGGTGTTGGAAGGGGGCAACAAAGATGTCACTGGGTCTGAGGGCAGCCCACCCGCTCACAGGACACAGCGCGGGTCGGGATCCCTCGCTGGGAATGATGCCGGACCAAAGCGTGCCAGATTTGAGAGGTTCAACTGTACTAGACTTCCTCCAGAGTTGCTTCTCCGTTTTCTGATGCTCCTTCTAAGGCTGGAAGACATTTGCCCAGTTCTGATGAAGAGTCATCGACCCGAAACATTAACTCTGCTTTCTCTCCACAGATGCAGTCTGACCCGTTGAGATTTCCAGCATTTTCTGTTTTTATTCCAGATTCCAGCATCTGCAGTATTTTGCTTTTGTACTAGACTTATCCTGTGCCTCCAAAAGATACTCACTTTGAATGCAGTAAAGCATCATATTGGACCTATTTGAGTTTAAAATATCAAGTAAATTTATTTTATAAAAGATAAATGAACAAATAAGTAAGTCATATAATAATTATATGTTTGCAGTAGATTTCCTTCTACCTTACTACGCGAGTGGACAAAATACATCCTTTGTGAAAAACTTTTAAATAATAAGTGTTTTTTTTCCTTGATTTGCTTACGATTGTGGGAACCTAATTAATCTAAGCAGTTTTTTTTTTAGCCATTCAAACTGATTTTTCTGTTTTTCAGGATTTCAAACTGTTCAGTTCTTGCACTGAGATTTTCAAACAGACTTGATTTAAACAGAATGGTTATTATATCCTGGAAAAGAGATGGAATTTTGAATGTATGACTATTCAAATAGAAAACTGAACCAACCACACAGCATTGTTCAAGTTTAAATAATTTCTCTCCACAGTCTGTAATAAACAAAAGTTGCAATATTGCTTTGGGATAGGCTTAGTATAAGATCCTGGCTTAACTAGCTGTTAACACCTTGTGTATTATGACTGGATTTAAAGAGACAGCCACAAGAACAAAACAAGAGAAAAATATTTCATTGTTGTCATTCTGACCCACAAAACAATTAGTAGCTATTTTAAATAGAAAAATAAATTTGAGTTCACCATTACTACATGTATTTTAGTTGAAAGAATAACAACCCATAAAGGTAAACTGGTGAACAAATTTAAGAAACGTTTATTTTTCCACCTCAGTTTTCTCCCATTATTGCTCATCCCTCCTGAAAATGCTGCCTAGACAGCTCGCGTGTGAGCCTGAACAGTGTCAGTGGACTATTCGACAAGGAGATAGTGCAGTTGAACCCAATCCTGTCCTCATTTACCAACGGCACTTGCATTTCCAGCATGGGTGACTTGATAACACCATGAGCAAGATTCCTGGCCAATATTTTTATTTTGCTCCCTGATCTGGTGTCACTGAGAACAACTGTAACATCCCACTGCAATCAGTTAACTCTACACAGACCATGGACTGAAGCAGGTCTGAGCAGCTCAGTACCAAACCGTATGTTGCATTTACATTATTGATGTCTTTCTAAAGCAAACCATTAAACTATATGTTCTATCAGGTGCTTCATCAAATACCATACATTTTTGTTAAGAGAATAAACCTATGTCTGTCTCTCTGACCTGGCAGTGCTCCCGCCTGCTCTGTAGTGCCTTGTTCCGTCCCTATGGGAACCTGTGGCCACTCCTGATCGCGACCCCATTTTTAGGCTGTGAAGCGGTTCCCCTGGACATGGGGAAATCATTTGTCAATTTCATGTATAAAAAGGATTTCCATCCGGCCTCCAAGTCCAACATCAAAAAGGTGAGCGGCAGCTCGGGCGGGTGTTGGAAGGGGGCAACAAAGATGTCACTGGGTCTGAGGGCAGCCCACCCGCTCACAGGACACAGCGCGGGTCGGGATCCCTCGCTGGGAATGATGCCGGACCAAAGCGTGCCAGATTTGAGAGGTTCAACTGTACTAGACTTCCTCCAGAGTTGCTTCTCCGTTTTCTGATGCTCCTTCTAAGGCTGGAAGACATTTGCCCAGTTCTGATGAAGAGTCATCGACCCGAAACATTAACTCTGCTTTCTCTCCACAGATGCAGTCTGACCCGTTGAGATTTCCAGCATTTTCTGTTTTTATTCCAGATTCCAGCATCTGCAGTATTTTGCTTTTGTACTAGACTTATCCTGTGCCTCCAAAAGATACTCACTTTGAATGCAGTAGAGCATCATATTGGACCTATTTGAGTTTAAAATATCAAGTAAATTTATTTTATAAAAGATAAATGAACAAATAAGTAAGTCATATAATAATTATATGTTTGCAGTAGATTTCCTTCTACCTTACTACGCGAGTGGACAAAATACATCCTTTGTGAAAAACTTTTAAATAATAAGTGTTTTTTTTCCTTGATTTGCTTACGATTGTGGGAACCTAATTAATCTAAGCAGTTTTTTTTTTAGCCATTCAAACTGATTTTTCTGTTTTTCAGGATTTCAAACTGTTCAGTTCTTGCACTGAGATTTTCAAACAGACTTGATTTAAACAGAATGGTTATTATATCCTGGAAAAGAGATGGAATTTTGAATGTATGACTATTCAAATAGAAAACTGAACCAACCACACAGCATTGTTCAAGTTTAAATAATTTCTCTCCACAGTCTGTAATAAACAAAAGTTGCAATATTGCTTTGGGATAGGCTTAGTATAAGATCCTGGCTTAACTAGCTGTTAACACCTTGTGTATTATGACTGGATTTAAAGAGACAGCCACAAGAACAAAACAAGAGAAAAATATTTCATTGTTGTCATTCTGACCCACAAAACAATTAGTAGCTATTTTAAATAGAAAAATAAATTTGAGTTCACCATTACTACATGTATTTTAGTTGAAAGAATAACAACCCATAAAGGTAAACTGGTGAACAAATTTAAGAAACGTTTATTTTTCCACCTCAGTTTTCTCCCATTATTCCTCATCCCTCCTGAAAATGCTGCCTAGACAGCTCGCGTGTGAGCCTGAACAGTGTCAGTGGACTATTCGACAAGGAGATAGTGCAGTTGAACCCAATCCTGTCCTCATTTACCAACGGCACTTGCATTTCCAGCATGGGTGACTTGATAACACCATGAGCAAGATTCCTGGCCAATATTTTTATTTTGCTCCCTGATCTGGTGTCACTGAGAACAACTGTAACATCCCACTGCAATCAGTTAACTCTACACAGACCATGGACTGAAGCAGGTCTGAGCAGCTCAGTACCAAACCGTATGTTGCATTTACATTATTGATGTCTTTCTAAAGCAAACCATTAAACTATATGTTCTATCAGGTGCTTCATCAAATACCATACATTTTTGTTAAGAGAATAAACCTATGTCTGTCTTTTGTATTAGTCAAATTAAATTCATAACAACAGAGATGGGGCCATTTTCTGATATTGCTTGGGACAAATGGGCGGAGTGTGCATATGTGTATCCTTGGGTCCTGATTTGCATATTTAAAGGGCCCAAACAGGTGGTCGCTCCAGCCGCCCATTGGAAGGCCCTTCGCAAGATGGCGGCAGTTGAAGCACCAGCAGAAATGGGGCAGTAAATGATCCAACATAACTTTTGGTGCACTATCTCCCTGTTTACACTGGGTGGGTTAACTTCACACACTGTGGAGGGATGTGATCAGGGGCAGCATGGGCCAGCCCACACTGCAATATGTGTGCGCACTAGGTTCGTGCAGCAGAGCAAGTCTTCAGTTGTCTTGACCCATCCACCTCCACGGAGGTGTGTGGGGTTGCTGACCCATCCACCTCCATGGCACGAACCTGGTATTGCAGTACCTCCAGGAACGGTGCTTGGGCTCTCGGCCTTTTGGCTAAGAGCATTAGCGCAGGGTGATCCTTGATGTGTGCAAGGTGACCTCTGGCGTTTGTGATCTGACAAAGAATTGGAAAGATTGGCTACGAAAAATTTTCTAAAAAAACGTCTTCAGTTGTCTTGGATAATCCTTGCCACTGGACCAAGACCTAGCTCTGTCAAGCCTGTGTGGTGGCTGATGTGCAACGGCCATCACACATGAAAAAAAATCCATGCACAAGCATCTTCCACCCTTCAGGATTTAGTTCGGGTTCTTCATTCGAAACTCCTGTGAACTCATCCTTTTTTTGGCATGGAAGCATGTCATCCCCGTTTTGAGGGACTGCCTATGATGATAACTTAACAGTGGAGTCATTTTCTCTATGCATATGTGAAAGAAGATTGGATAAAATGAAAATAATCTACTGTGGTTCAGATGGCACTGCTTGACATTTTCTCTTGTGGCTTATGATGTCAATGAGAATAATTTTCTTCAAATCACTTCCAGCCCCCTAATCTCTAAATGTATGTCCCCTGCATACTGTGTATTCCTGCCTTCCCCCCCCCCCCCACCCACTTTATTTCACTAGTGGTTTTGCTTTATGCACACGCCCTGGATAAAATATCTAAGCACTTTAATTGTTTCCATACTTGTCTTTGTGTGATCTCACTTCTGTGTGTTTATGTAGAAAAATACATAGGCATAGAAATGATTCAGGCAAACTGGATATGTTGATGGTGTGGCCTCACACCTCCAGAGAGGGCTGGAGACCCAGTCACACTTACTACTATATTTCCTGTATCAGTACAAGTCAGCCAGTTTGGTTACTCGGTGGGCTATTCAGCCTTGCAGAAACAGCTGGAATAACCTAGACTCAGGATTACATGATGCTCTTTGATTGTGTTTACGTCTGCTTGTAGCGTTATGTATCTTGCAGTGTTGAAGTGTTTATCCAGCTGAACTCCAGCATTCAGAATTGAATTGTCTTGCCTGTTTAAATCAAATTGTCACTGGCATTAATATGACTGTGCCAGCAAACATATAGAGGTGTACCTGTAAAGAGAGGGAAGAAATGTTTTAATAACACACTTACCAAGTCTTCATAATTGTAAACTCCGACATCTGCAAAGCAACTTCACTGATTGGCAGATGTTTGTCTATAGTTAGCCTTTAGTATTAATCAGAGTAAATGTTAAAAAATGGAAAATCATACAGAATAAAGCTATGTTGAAAGAATATAAAATGTGCATTTAATGAAGAGGATATAGGTTGCTGTAGCCAACACTTAATAAAGAATAATGGAGTGTGCACAGGACAGAGGAAAGGCAGCTTTGACCTCTTGAATCTTAGCTCTTCATTGTTATATTTGGTTCTATTGATAATGATCTATCCTTAATCCTTAGATTAAAATTACATTTAGAATAAAAAATGCCCTATTTAACATTCTTTTTCTAAAAAAGCATGCTTCCAGTGTTCATTCCCCCAGGATTATCACTTCTTCCTTTGATTAATAATTACGGTAGTGTATATAATTGTCAAACTTAACCTATATTCATCAAATAAGGTCAAACATCACACATGCAGGCAAGACATTAAAGCAGTAATAATACCAAAGCTGTCAAGCAGCAAATAAAGATTGTTTTCATTGGGATGATGGCAGCTTGTTCGAAGCTCTTGCTTTCTGCTGTTGGGTTGTATTGTGGTACTTGAGAGGCTCGGCCCAGAAAATTACATGTTTGCTGTTATTCTGGTTGTTGACAAGCCTGTGTTTGTAATCCGTCATTTCTCGTTCAAAAAATTAAAAAAAATTCCAACTGATTCATGGAAATTGGATCACCACATGTCACGTCTTTCTGGCCTGCCTGCATATTTCTCGCATGACAGAATGATAAGTGTATCAAAATGTCTATTAAGATGTATTCCTGACAAATATTATCCAGCGAACACTGACTCGTACTTTTCCATCCATCTCACCCAACAATGTTAAATGCTTCTACAGCGTTTTCCGAGTTGAGCCATAAGTTAGCTTCTTTGAAGCTTCCCTATAGTGGCCTTCCTCCCAAATATCACTTTTGTAATCCTAGGTTATTGACAATGATATCTTAAATCCCTTCCATCCACATCTCAGAGTACTATATTTAAATCCTCCTTTCATTCTGCCTGAGTGTCTTGTTCTCTGAAGCTTGGTTCCAAGGATTATATTTCAGTGGGGATTTATAAATGTTGTAAAATCTAATGGGGTGAAAATGATGGAAGGAGAAAAGATGTGAAGGTTTTGCTACAAACGTTTGAAGGTTGAAAAAGCAAGCTGCATTTAAAATACTTCAAAGAAAGAGACATACCAAAGCTAAGAATATATTACACTATTCCAACTGTTGCAAACATAAAGCTAGGAATGGTTACAGTTAGTTAGAATAAAAAATTTATATTTTGTCCTATTTAACATTCTTTTTCCAGAAAAGCATGCTTCCTGTGTTCATTCCCCCAAGATTAATAATTCTTCCTTTGATTAATAATTAGGGCAGTGTATATAATAATTGTCAAACTTAACCTATACTTGCCAAATAAGGTCTCATGATGGTATATGTTAATGTTCATGCAACTATATATAGTTTTATTTCAAAACAATCAAAATAAAAGATCATGTAATACTTGAAATGCAAATAAAGGACATCTAATAAAAGGAAAAAGGACAACTTTGCCCTATCTAATTAGTTAATATGACAATTTTACTATTATACTGATTTTTGTTTCTGTCATTTCTATTGTTTTCACAAATTGCTCTTTTGATGGAGCGATCGAAAGCCACGGACAAATTTGACTTTCTTCAGAGTTGTGACGTTCCTGTGGTAGCCGTATATTTCTGCTGTAACCATTTCTTTATTTGCAGTTATAACCAGGGTGGAGCTTTCCTTTACAAAGGTGCTTTCAACACTTGTGCAACCAAACTGACACTATTTTAAAACGCACAAATCACAACCAACCAGTCGATTGAAGAGATCAAGACAACAATAACTTGAATTTATAAAGTGCCTTTAATACAAGGGGAAAAAAATCCCAAGTTGCTTTATAGAGCAGCAAGATGAAGAATATACATTTAAAAAACGAGTATTACATAGAATATTTCTGATCTTTTCTGTGAGGAAGCTAGAATGACAAAATTGCATGGATAAACACAGTGACAAATATATTGGGATTCCTTAAATATTTCTGAGATGTAGAGTACGCTATATCCTCAGTTGCGGATATCACGAGTATTTTCAAACTTGCTGGAGAAATTAGAATTGGAATAACTTTCTAAGGTTTCTGGTGCATTTGTTAAAAAAAACTAAATCATAATAGGCCATCCCATCCACAGCTCGTGCTGCGCCGCGCCCAGCTCCAGAGGACCTGCAGGGAGCCGGAGAATAGGTGAGTTTGTTTTAGGCGCACTTTGTGGCACAAAAAACGGGCATCCAAGTCCGGGCTGCGCCGTTTTAGGCACGGCCCGAAACTTGGGCCCATCTATTCTGCTAGTTACAATCTCAAAAAACTCTAGCAGATTCGTCAAACATGATTTTCCTTTCATAAATCCATGTTGACTCTGCCCATTTGCTAATTATTATTTGCTAAGTACCCTGTTACCACGTTTTTAATAATAGGTTCTATCATTTTCCCTACTACTGATATTAGACTAACTGGTCTGTAGTTCCCCGTTTAGTCTCTCTCCTTCCTTTCTTAAATAGTGGAGTTACATTTTCTACCTTCCAATCGTTCTAAAATCTATGAAATTTTGAAAGATAACAACCAATGCATCCAATATCTCTATAGCCACCTCTTTCAAAACCCTAAGATGATTCCCGGGATGGTGGGACTGACCTATCAAGAAAGACTGGATCAACTGGGCTTGTATTCACTGGAGTTCAGAAGAGTGAGAGGGGACCTCATAGAAACGTTTAAAATTCTGACGGGTTTGGACAGGTTGGATGCAGGAAGAATGTTCCCAATGTTGGGGAAGTCCAGAACCAGGGGTCACAGTCTAAGGATAAGGGGTAAGCCATTTAGGACCGAGATAAGGAGAAACTTCTTCACCCAGAGAGTGGTGAACCTGTGGAATTCTCTACCACAGGAAGTAGTTGAGGCCAATTCACTAAATATATTCAAAAGGGAGTTAGATGAAGTCCTTGCTACTCGGGGGATCAAGGAGTATGGCGTGAAAGCAGGAAGTGGGTACTGAAGTTGAATGTTCAGCCATGAACTCATTGAATGGCGGTGCAGGCTAGAAGGGCTGAATGGCCTGCTCCTGCACCTATTTTCTATGTTTCTATGTAGGCTATCAGGTCCAGGGGATTTATCGGCTTTCCCATTACTATTTCCTGAGTTTTTTTTTTACTCATACTAATTTCTTTCAGTTCCTCATTTTCACTAGCCCCTTCGTTCTCCACTATTTCTGAGGTTTTTTTGCCTCTTTTTCTGTGAAGACAGTCACAAAGTATTTGTTTAATTTCTCTGCCATTTCCTTATTCCCCATTATAATTTCTCCTGTCTCAGCCTGTAAGGGACCCACATTTACTTTTGCTAATCTTTTCTTTTTTGCATACCGATTGAAGCTTTTACAGTCTATTTTTATGTCTCTCGCTAGTTTACACTCATATTCTATTTTCCCTTTCTTTGTCAATTTCTTGGTCCTCCTTTCCTGAATTCTAAAATCCTCCCAATCATCAGGCTTGCTGCTCTGTGAAGTGACATTATAAGCCTCTTCCTTTGATCTAATTCTATATTTAACTTCTCTTGTTAGCCACGGTTGGACCACTTTTCCTGTGGGGTTTTTGTGCCTTAAAGGAATGTATGTTTGTTGTAAATTATGTATTAATTCTTTAAATGCTAGCCATTGCTTGTCTTCCATCATACCTTTTAATGTAGTTTCCCAATCTATCATAGCCAACTCGCCCCTCATACCTATGTATTTTGCTTTGTTTAGATTTAAGACCCTAGTTTTGGATATAACTAAATCTCTTTCAAACTTAATATAAAATTCTATTACATTATGATCACTCTTCACCAAGGGCCCTTTACTACAAGCTTATTAATTAACCCTTTCTCGTTGCACAATACTAGATCTAAAATAGCCTGTTCCCTAGTTTGTTGCTTAACTGATCTAGAAAACTATCTTGTATATATTCCATGACTTTGCCTTCCACATTATTACTGCAAATTTGGTTTGCCCAGTCTATATGTAGATTAAAGTCCCCCATGATTACTGTATTACCCTTGTTACATGTGCCTCTAATTTCCAGATTTATACTCTACCCTACATTACAACTACTGTTTGGGGGCCTACAAACAACTCCCACCAATGTTTTCTGCCCCTTGCTGTTTCTTAGCTCCACCCAAACTGATTCTACTTCTTGATTTTTGGAGCTAAGATCCTTTCTCTACTGTCTTTATCCCATCCTTTATTGTCAGGGCTACCCCTCCTCCTTTTCCATCTCTTCTAAAAGTTAAGTATCCTGGAATATTTAGTTACCAACGTTGGTCACTTTGAAACCATGTCTCTGTAATTGCTATTAGATCAAACCTATTAATTTCTATGCTACTAATTCATCTATTGTGTTGCGAATGCTTCGCGCATTCAGATATAGTGCCTTTAGCTTTGACTTCTATTTATACTTTTCCCAGATGCCACCTTCGTCACTGATGCCCTTTTACCTTTGTTACCCTCTCTGTCCCTTCGTGACCCATTCTGCAAACTTTGCTCTGCACTAGAATTTTGACATTTCTCTTGCTGCTTTTAAATATTTAAATTTCCTGAACCCTTCCACGCCCCGCTTCATTAGTTTACTGTCGTATTTATTCGATTCACCAGGATACTGTTTCCAGCCCTTTAAGTGGAGCCCGTCCCAACAGAACAGCTCCCTCTTTCCCCAGTACTGGTGCCAGTGCCCCATGAAGCAAAACCCCTGCCTCCCACACCACTCTTTGAGCCACGCATTTAACCTTCTCGTCTGCTTATTCCTATGTCAATTGGCACGTGGCTCAGGGAACAATCCAAAGATTATTACCTTTGAGGTTCTGCTTTTTAATTTGGACCCCAACTCCTCAAACTCTCTCAGCCGAACCTCATTTGATCATTATCACATATTGGCTGCTGATTTCCTATATTACAACAGTGATTAAACTTCAAAAATTACTTCATATTGGGCGGGGTGTAAACCGGTGTTCCATGAGTTCACTGTTAAAATTATGCTCTGAGGATCAGCTTTCTGGCTGTTCTCTGTAGTGTCTTCCTTGTGCTCAGTAACCAGAACTGGAGGCAGTACTCAGGGTGTTATCCGACTAGTGCACTGTACAGTTTTATTGCAACTCTGACTTATTATTCTGTTAGCTTTTTTGATTGCTGTGCTGCATTAGTGGGACATGTTTAGTGTCCAGTCTACTAAGACTCCTCAGTCTCGATCCACTTCATCCTTAGCTATTTCAACTTATGCTGTCTCTTTTTCTAACCTATGAACAGTACTTTAGACTTGTGTGCAATGTTCCCTTTAAGTTGCGGGCCGCACTCTGCGGATCCCGTGCAGCCATTGAGCCTGCCTTTAAATAGAAAAAACGTACACACGTGGAATTTTGATTGGCCTGTTAAAGGGGCTACGGGGGCCCCCCAAAATTAGAGGGAACATTGCTTGTGTGTGTTAAACTTTGTCTGCCATTTCTTTGCCCATCTATTAATTTTGTCCAAATGTACTTCCTGTGTTGCCTCCTCTGATTCCACTACCCCTCCTAGTTTGGTATCAGCAAATGTGATCACTATTGAGTTTCTGAGTCCAGGTCATTTATGTAAATGAGAAACAGTAGTGGTTCCAACACCGAACCCTGGGAAATCATTCAGTGGGTAGGGTAGTGTTGTGGTTATGTAACTGAGCAAGTAAACCAAAAACCTAGACTAAGAATTCAGAGAATGTGTTTAAATCCCCACATGGCAGTTTGAGAATTTGAATTCACTTTAAAAGGAAATAAAAAGCTGGACTCAGTAAAAGTGACCATGAAGCTCTCGGATTGTCGTAAAACATCAACTGGTTCACGAACGTCTGTTTGGGAAGGAAACCTGCCGTCCTTACCTGGTCTGGTCTACGTGTGTCTCCAGTCTCTCACTAATGTGGTTGATATTTAAATGCCCTCTGATTATTGTTGTCAACTCTGGTTGGAAATATTCCTGGAGATTTCATCACCTAACCACCTGCCTACAGCCGCCCGTTGGTCACTCGACACATCCATCCGCGTGGCATACTGCCTTTCCACACCAATTGGAAAGCAAACAGACTCTTAGTTCCCTCAATGGATGATGCTTGATTGTCAATCAAGCAGCCTTTTTATCCCATCTCCTTTATTTAAAAAAACTAACAAAGGTTCAAAGAAAATGTGGGAAAAAAATCACATTTTTTAATGTATCTAGGATTTTTCTTGTGGGTTGCTCATAGCAGTGTCCTGGAGATTAATCTTTAATTCCTGGAAACTCCGGGACAATCTTGCAGGGTTAAGAACATAAGAAATAGGTGCAGGAGTAGGCCATTTGGCCCCTCGAACCATTCACTAAGATCATAGCTGATCTGATCATGGACTCAGCTCCACTTCCCTGCCTGCTCCCCATAACCCTTTACTCCCTTATTGCTTGAAAATCTGTCTATCTCCACCTTAAATATATTCAATGATCCAGTCTCCACAGCTCTCTGGGGCAGAGAATTCCATAGATTTACAACCCTCAGAGAAGAACGTTCTCCTCATCTCAGTTTTAAATGGGCGGCCCCTTATTCTAAGACTAAGTCCCCTAGTTTTAGTTTCCCCTATGAATGGAAATATCCTCTCTGCATCCATCTTGTCGAGCCCCCTCATTATCTTGTACGTTTCAATAAGATCACCTCTCATTCTTCTGAACTCCAATGTGTATAGGCCCAATCTACTCAACTTATCCTCATAAGTCAACCCCTTCATCTCCGGAATCAACCGAGTGAACCTTCTCTGAACAACCTCCAATGCAAGTATATCCTTCCTTAAATATGGAGACCAAAACTGTATGCAGAACTCCAAGTGTGGCCTCACCAATACCCTGTACAGTTGTATGCTTTTATACTCTATCCCCCTTGCAATAAAGGCCAACATTCCATTTGCCTTCCTGATTACTTGCTGTACCTGCATACTAACTTTTTGTGTTTCATACACAAGGACCCCCAGGTCTCTACTGTAGCATTTTGTACTCTCTCTTCATTTAAATAATAATTTGCTTTTTTATTCTTTCTACCAAAGTGGATAATCTCACATTTTCAAACATTAGATGCCATCTGCCAAATTTTTGCTCACTTACTTCGCCTGTCTATATCCCTTTGCAGATTTTTTGTGTCCTTCTCACAATTTGCTTTTCCATCCATCTTTGTATCATCAGCAAACTTGGCTACATTACACTCAGTCCCTTCATCTCAGTCTTTAATCTAGATTGTAAATAGTTGAGGACCCAGCACCAATCCCTGCGGCACCCCACGAGTCACTGTTTGCCAACCGGAAAATGACACATTTATCCCGACTCTCTGTTTTCTGTTAGTTAACCAATCCTCTATCCATGCTAATATATTACCCCGTGAGTTTTATTTTGTGCAGTAACCTCTTATGTGGCATCTTATCGAATGCCTTCTGGAAATCCAAATACACATCCACTGGTTCCCCCTTATTCACCCTGTTTGTTACATCCTCAAAAAACTCCAGCAAATTTGTCAAACATGATTTCCCTTTCATAAAACCATGCTGACTCTGCTTGATTGAATCATGCTTTTCCGAATGTCCTGCTACTGCTTCCTTAATAATGGACTCCAGCATTTTCCCAACGACAGATGTTAGGCTAACTGGTCTATAGTTTCCTGTTTTTTGTCTACCTCATTTTTTAAATAGGGGGGTTACATTTGCGGTTTTCCAAACTGCTGGAACTGCCCCAAGGTTGGCAATCCCATATCTGATGTGGCCTAGCGTGCCACTTATTTGTATCAGAAAAATAAGGGCAACTGGGGATGGACAATAAATTTGCCAGCCACACCTACATAGAATCATTACAGCACAGTAGGAGGCCATTCGGCCCGTCAAGCCTGGCTCTCTGCAAGAGCACTCCAGCTAGTCCCACTCCCCCACCATTCCCCGTGGGCCTTGCAAATGTTTTTCCTTCAGGGACTTATCTAACTCCCTTTTAAAAGCCATGATTTAATCAGCCTCCACCACCCATTCAGGCAGTGCATTCCAGATCATAATCACTTGCTGCATAAAAGTTTTTCTTCGTGTTGTCTTTGGTTCTTTTGCCAATCACCTTAAATCTGTGTCCTCTGGTTCTTGACCCTTCCGCCAATGGAAAGTTTCTCTCGATCTACGCTATCTCATCATCATCATAGGCAGTCCCTTGGAATTGCTTGCTTCCACTCTAAAAATGAGTCCTGAGGCGGCTGAACAGTCCAATACGAGAACCACAGTCCCTGTCACAGGTGGGACAGATAGTCATTGTGGGAAAGGGTGGGTGGGACTGGTTTGCTGCATGTTCTCGGCGATGATACTTGAGGTGCTCGGCGCTCTCCCAGATGCACTTCCTCCACTGAGGGCGGTCTTTGGCCAGGGACTCCCAGGTGTCAGTGGGGATGTTGCACTTTATCAGGGAGGCTTTGAGGGTGTCCTTGTAACATTTCCTCTGCCCACCTTTGGCTCATTTGTCGTGAAAGAGTTCCGAGTAGAGCGCTTGCTTTGGGAGTCTCGTGTCTGGCATGCAAACTATGTGGCCTGCCCAGCGGAGCTGATCAAGTGTGGTCAGTGCTTCAGGATGTTGGCCTGGACGAGGACATGATGTTGGCGATTTGTAAGATCTTGCGGCGACATCGTTGGTGGTATCTCTCCATCGACTTGAGGTGTCTACTGTACATAGTCCATGTTTCTGAGCCATACAGGAGGGCTACGCTATCTAGACCCCCTCGTGAATGAATATTTAAAATTGTTTTCCTCCTCCTCCCATTACTCCTGTAACGAGTAATCATGTCATTCTATCCCTCAGCAAGTTTTTAAAAAAAATCAATTTTTCCCTGAAAGGTGCAGTGAGCAGTGAGCTGGGGCAGTAATTTGCTTTTTGTATGTGTTGAGCTGGAGCTTGCTATTGGGAAGCGCCGGGCTCCGCGCTTTTTGTCCCTCCCCGAGCACGGTAGCGGCGGGGTGAGAGTTCACGGTGACGGCAAGCCGTTGCCAGGGCAGCGCACGGTGTCGGTGATCAGTGGCCGCTGTTCGCCTGAGCTCAGACTCCGCCCGACATGGCTTTCAGCGAGAGCCGGCCCGAAGCGGCCGAGGTGGAACAGGACGAAGGCGCCGGCGGCGAGCCCGACGTGATCGCCAAAACCAACTCGCTGCAGTCCTTCAGCGAGAGCGAGGAGGCCCGGAGCCTGCTGCTGGGCCTGAGAGCCGCCGCCGGCGACCCCGCCACCGGCGAGCTGCTCACACAGAAATTCACCGGTAGGAGGAGGCTCGCGGGCCGCGCTGTTCCCCTCGCCCCGGCTCTCCGCTCTACCACTGGCAGCACCTCCCGTCATCTTCTTCCCGCCTCTTGCTGGCCGTGCGCTGCCCCGCCCAATCGGCCCAGTTCCTTCTCAAGGATACTCTCCTCGCCCACACCCTTTCTCCATCCCTTCTCTGTACCCTCCCTCCGCTCACACCCTACCCCTCGCCCCCTCACTCCTTCCATAAAGATAATGATCTGACTTTTCTCATCAAAGATGCTGACCTTTTTTTTTCTTTGTTGACCATTATTCCAATGATCCCCTGGCCGGCATCCCGTCTTCCATCCTCCTTAAACTTGACCTCTGAAACATGGCTGCCTGTGTCCTAATGCGCACCAAGTCCTGTTCGCCCACCACCCCCTGTGTTCATTGACCTACACTGGCGGTCTGGCAATGCCTCCATTTAAAAATTCTCATCCTTGTTTCCAAGTCCCTCCATGGCCTCGCTCCCTACCTATCTCTCATCTCTTCCAGCCCTACAGCTCTCCGAGATCTCTGCTCTCCTCTAATTCTGGCCTTTTACGCATCCCCGATGTGTGGCCCAGTACCATGCCACATGTTTTTTGTATCTTGTACTGAACATAGATTTCTCTCATGATCAGTTGCCAGGTTATTTCTCCCAAAATGAAGTTTCAGTAATCATACTGGCAGATACTGTTGAAGCTTGTGATGGTTACCTGACAGATGTTCATTGCACTGACCACGTGTGTGAATATTGATGGTCACTGCCTGCACACAATAAACATGTCAAAACTACCTGCATACATTTTAAGTACCATAAATAATGCAAACAACGACAACAATTTGTATTTATATAGCGCCTTTAACGTAGTGAAATGGTCCACGGTGCTTCACAGGAGTATTATGCAATAAAAATTTGACGCTGAGCCACATAAGTAGAAATTAGCTCAGGTGATCAAAGGCTTTGTTAAAGAGGTATGATTTAAGGAGAGTCTTGGAGGAGGAAAGAGAGGTATTGAGAGTCGGCGAGGTTTAGGCAGGGAGTTCTAGAGCTTGGGGCCTAGGCAACAGAAGGCATGGCCACCAATGGTTGAGCGATTTATAATCGGATCCTCAGGAGGGCAGAATTAGAGGAGTGCGGACATCTGGGGCGTGTTGGGGGCTGGAGGAAATTCGAGAAGGGAGAGGCGAGGCCATGAAGGGATTTGAAAAATAGGATGAGAATTTTGGAATTGAGGCATTGCTTAACCGGGAGCCAGTATAGGTCAGTGAGCACAGGGATGATGGCTGAGCGGGACTTGGTGCGAGTTAGGACACGGGCAGCCGAGCTTTGGATCATTTCTAGTTTACGTAGGGTAGAATGTTGGAGGCCAGCCAGGAGTGCTTTGGAATAGTCAAGTCTAGGACAAGGAAGAGATTTCAAGAATAGTAAGAAAATACTAGAAATTACCCAGCAGGCCAATCAGCATGTAAAAGAGGTTAATATTTCAAATAGTTAATGTTCAACAGAAGTGGTATGGTCAGGAAGAGAGTAAAGGGCAGAACATTTCTGTTGAAGGGGTTCATTACCTTTTCAGTCAACATCTGAAAGAGAAAGATCTGTGAATTTCCACCATTTTCTATTTTATTTCCAATTCCAAGTTTAATTTTTTAAATGTAATCTCAGGGTTTACATGGAATTACATAGCATATACAGCACAGAAACAGGCCATTCGGCTCAACCAATTCATGCTGTGTTTAAGCTACTACTTGAGCCTCCTCCAATTCTTCCTCATCTGACTCTTATCAGCATAATCATTTATTCCCTTCTCCCTATTCTTATCTAGCTTCTCCTTAAATGCATCTATACTATTCGTCTGAATTACTGCCTGTGGTAGTGAGTTTCATATTCTCAATGGTACCCTCTCTAATGTGATCCTGTTATGCAGTGATCAGAACTGTACACAGTCCTCTAGCTGTGGCCTAACTAGTGTTTATATTATACAGTTGTAGAATAACCTCTCTGCTCTTATATTCTATGCCTCAACCAATAAATGAAAGTATCCCGCATACCTTTTTAACCAACTTATCTACCTGTCCTGCTACCTTCAGGGATCTGTGTACATGCACTCCAAGATCCCTTTATTGTAAGCTCATCCCAAATCATAGATATTTGCCATTTTTGCTGTCTTTCCTGCACCTGTCACAAACTAACAGTGACATGGTGAGCATTATGTCAGCAGTGTGTTGGGCATGATGACATCAGACAAGCTGACACAACAGTACTGCTTCACCCAAAATGGTGGACTTGGGGATACAGGGTGAGGAGTTCTGAGTCAGATTTGAAAAAAAAATGTATAGATCTTACTGCAGTAACAGTGACATCTCTGAATTATGAATGGAATTTGCTACCAATTCATTATAATCAAACTGTTGGTTACAAAAGATTGCTGCTTTAAAATTGGAGAGCAATGTGCGGGACTCTTAAAATTGACATCATTTTCTTTGACCAGGAATAGTTTAACACTTTTCTTTTCAATTGCTGACAGATACTAATTGGGTATTTCCAGCATTTTCTGCTTTAATTTCAGATCACTACTTTTTTGTTTTGTCTTTACTTTTCCATTTGTGCTTTTAGCAACTTCTTGCAAACTTAGCACTTTGTTCACTAATGTAGTGAAAGTGGATCTAGTTCATATCATTAGTAACAAAAAAGCAGCTACATACAGTGTCAATGTAACGCCCCTATTTAAAAAAGAAGGCAGACAAAAAGCAGGAAACTATAGACCAGTTAATCGATAATCTGTGGTTGGGAAAATGTTGGAGTCCATTATTAAAGAAGCAGTAGTAGGACATTTGGATAAGCAAAATTCGGTCAGGCAGAGTCAGCATGGATTTATGAAGGGGAAGTCATGTTTGACAAATTTGCTGGAGTTCTTTGAGGATGTAACGAACAGGGTGGATAAAGGGGAACCAGTGGATGTGGTGTATTTGGACTTCTAGAAAGCATTTGACAAGATACCACATAAAAGGTTACTGCACAAGATAAAAGTTCACGGGGTTGGGGGGTAATATATTAGCATGGATAGAGGATTGGCTAACTAACAGAACAGAGAGTCGGGATAAATGGTTCATTCTCTGGTTGGCAACCAGTAACTAGTGGGGTGCGGCAGGGATCAGTGCTGGGACCCCAACTATTTACAATCTACATTAACGACTTGGAAGAAGGGACTGAGTGTACGCAGCCAAGTTTGCTGATGATACAAAGATAGGAGTAAAAACACTGTGAGGAGGACACAAACAATCTGCAAAATGACATAGACAGGCTAAGTGAGTGGGCAAAAATTTGGCAGATGGAGTATAATGTTGGAAAGTGTGAGGTCATGCACTTTGGCAGAAAAAAAATCAAAGAGCAAGTGATTATTTAAATGGAGAAAGATTGCAAAGTGCTGCAGTTCAGCGGGACCTGGGGGTACTTGTGCATGAAACACAAAACGATAGTATGCAGGTACAGCAAGTGATCAGGAAGGCCAGTGGTATCTTGGCCTTTATTGCAAAGGGGATGGAGTATAAACAGCTATATAAGGTATTGGTGAGGCCACACCTGGAATACTGCGTGCAGTTTTGGTTTCCATATTTACGAAAGGATATACTGCTTTGGAGGCAGTTCAGAGAAAGTTCACTAAGTTGATTCCGGGGATGAGGGGGTTGACTTATGAGGAAAGGTTGAGTAGGTTGGGTCTCTACTCATTGGAATTCAGAAGAATGAGAGGTGATCTTATCGAAACGTATAAAATGATGAGGGGGCTTGACAAGGTGGATGCAAAGAGGATGTTTCCACTGATGAGGGAGACTAGAACTAGAGGGCATGATCTTAGAATAAGGGGCCGCCCATTTAAAACAGAGATGAGGAGAAATTTCTTCTCTCAAAGGGTTGTAAATCTGTGGAATTCGCTGCCTCAGAGAGCTGTGGAAGCTGGGACATTGAATAAATTTAAGACAAAAACAGACAGTTTCTTAAACGATAAGGGGTTATGGGGAGCGGGCGGGGAAGTGGAGCTGAGTCCATGATCAGATCAGCCATGATCTTATTGAATGGCGGAGCAGGCTCGAGGGGCCGTATGGCCTACACCTGTTCCTATTTCTTATGTTCTTATGTCAGAAAATCTACGATATAAATCTAGTATTTGAGGCTGTTTTGATCTCATTGTGCCAGATTTGCCACATAAGTTGTTATTTGTATGTAACATGAGGTATATTTATGGATGTGCACTGTTAGGCCCCAAGTTTCCACATGATTTGCTCCTGATTTTTAGGAGCAACTGGTGGAGAACGGAGTATCTTAGAAATCGGAATTCTCCACATTTAAGTTTTCTGCAGTTCTAGTCAGGTAGAACAGTTTCACTTTTGAACAGAATTTTTTTTTCAAAAGGGGGCGTGTCCGGCCACTGACGCCTGATTTGAAAGTTTCCACAGTGAAAACGTACTCCAAACTAACTTAGAATGGAGCAAGTGAAGATTTTTGTAGGCTTGAAAAAACCTTGTCTACACATTAAAAAATCAGGCGCAGGTTACAAATTAGGCGTCCGGAACGAGGTGGGGGGGGGGGGAGGGGGGGAAGGGAAGTCATTACATTCTACAATAAAACCTTAGTTATACTTATACAAATATTATACAAATAAATCCAACCTGAATAAAAATTTATAAGCAAAGAAAAGATTAAATAAACCATGTTCCTACCTGTGTGAAAGTGCTTCAGGCAGGCCTTTCAGGCAGCGGTTTGCCGTCGGGACCGACCGACGGCAGGGGGAGGCAGGGAGAAGGCTGCAGGAAGCCTCATTACTTGAGGCAGCCGTTCCCGACAGCAGGGGGGGAGGCAGGGAGAAGGCTGCAGGAAGCCTCGTTACTTGAGGCAGCCGTTCCCGACGGCTGGGGGTGGGGGGAGGCAGGGAGAAGGCTGCAGGAAGCCTCATTACTTGAGGCAGCCGTTCCCGACGGCAGGTGGCGGGGAGGCAGGGAGAAGGCTGCAGGAAGCCTCATTACTTGAGGCAGCCGTTTGCCGTCGGGCCCGACCGACGGCAGAGAGAGAAAGCTGCAAGAAGCCTCAGTGCTGATCATGGAAGGGCAATGTGGTTTTATTAAAAAATTTTAAAAATTGAACAGCCACAAAAAATTTGAATAGTCCCAAACAAGTGCATGTGTCCCGTTTATCACAGTCTATCTTTAATTACAGAATGCACTCCCTCACCCTCACACACAGAAATATCAAGAAAATTAAAATACAAGCCTTTGCAAGGGTTCAATAAACAAATTTTCACTTTTTCTGCAGCACTTTTTAAAATGGCCGAGTGCCAATGTTTCCTTCAGACTGCGCATGCGCGAACGCTCTAACGCGCACGCGCAGGGTTGCCGACACGAAAAAAACTCATTTAAATTGTACCCACCTTCTCCTACTTACAAAATCGGCGCGAGTGGTAGGCTCCGCCCCCTGGGCGCCGCGCCAAGCAGACATCGAGCTGCAAAGCGCTCGAGAATAGCGCGTTTTTTTTCAGGCGCCATTTTCGGCGCGAAAAACGGGCGCCCAGCTCGGAGGGGCGCCTGTTTTGCTGCGTGTGGAAACTTGGGGCCTTAGTGTCTGAGAGTTGGGGCACTAGGCATGGATGGGATAGCTACACTTTTTGCGTCATACTTGTATATGAGAATCTACACCTTCTTTCAGACTGTGAATATTACTCTATAACTGAGGGAGGGCTTTGCCACATTCAGTACATCTATCTAATTGTCAGTGTCTGATAAGAAACTTGTAGCATAGTGATTGGCTATTTAAGGATGTCTGCAAACCTAATGGCCGAGATTGTAGTCAGGAGTACCTCCGGAGTATGCCTCCATGCGTCCAGGCTGCGGTGGGGTCCAGTCTCGGGCCTCCGGTTATCTAGCAGCAGAAAGGCCCATGGATCCTAGGGATGCAGGCAGTTCGGAAGCGTCCCTGGGATCACGTCCAATGACAAAGGAGGATTCCATTGCAATCATTTACGAATGTAGTCCCCTATGCGATGGAATCTCCAAATAATTTTACAATGTACAGAATTCTAATGATTATAAATGTACTGAATTGCAATTATATTCATAAGTTCCTTCTTGCACCATCCTCAATAAAAATGTAATTTTTTGATAAATAATTTTAAACATCTTAATCCGAGCCAATATTTGCATAAAATCATTTAACATGTATGTGCATACTTTTGGATTTTAAAATGTCTTATTTAAGCCTTACATACATCCTTACACTGATGAAAGTGGGCCCTGTACCTGCTTTTACCAGCCATAAGAGTTGCGTTGGCAATTGCTGGGAAGTTGTTCGGCAAATAGCCCCACTCTGCAGCAGCAATACTCATTTTTCTGGTGGTTTGGATGATCTGTCAAGGCATACCTTGATAGATTGTAAGTTCCGGATTTTGCACATGTGGAAATCCGTAAGCTGCAGGGCCTTTCAAATGAATTATGACGGTGTCCTCTCCAGAGTACGCAGTCACGGATCGCAATTTTAGGGCCAATATCTGATCTTAATTACAGTTGTTTAGGTGTGCAGTTTGGTCAATATTTTTGGTGTGAATTTATATTACCAGAAACTATCATAAATAAAACCAATCTAGTTGGATGTGTGACACATTAAACAAAAACAAACACTGCTGACTATCGTTTATCAGACCACAAAAATATTTAGAAGTTTTCAAATGATGTAAAACATTGAAACTGTTCATGACTATGTCTCTTCAGATGCTTTAAACGACATGAAATAAACAATAATTATCAAAATAAACTTGTTTTCGTATCTGCTTTGCTTTTCAAGCATTCAGCTTTTTAAAATTTACTCCATGCTTGTAGTCAGGACATCAATTTTATGAATTGATTTTTTTTTCAACAAAAGATTAACTCTTTAGCTAGACTTCTTCAAATTGACTGTAATGAATGGCAGACATAGCATAGCTACACCTTAGAATGATTTTCATTTAAAAAAAATCATTTTCAAAGATTCTTTTTGCATTTTACTTAGCTTGTTTATCAGTGATTTCTTAACCTGTACATCCAGAAAATTCTTTATTGGTTTTCTTTCCTGTATTTCCCACGTAAACTTTTTGTCAGTAATGGTGACCATGAAACTAATGGATTGTTGTAAAAACCCATCTGGTTCACTAATGTCCTTTAGAGAAGGAAACCTGCTGTCCTTACCGGGTCTGGCCTATACATGATTCCAGACTCACAGCAATGTGGTTAACTCTTAACTGCCCTCTGAAATGGCCTAGTAAGCCACTCGAGCAAAGAGGGATGGTCAATAAATGCGATGCCCGTATCCCAGGAACTAATTTAAAAAAGCCTGAGTGATGGTCTCCTTTCCATAAACTCCCATCAGTTTTGCTCTTTGATCAAGGTTCAAACTCCACTTCAGGACTTGAGCATAATTTAAGGCTGCTATTGCAGCACAGTACTGAGTGAAAGCTGCATTGTTGGAGGTGCCGTCTTTTGGCTGAGTGTAAAACTGAGGCCCTGTCTGCTTGTTCAGGTGAACATAAAAGAACCCACGGCACTATTTGAAAACGAGCAGTGACTTTGCCCAGTGCCAATATTCCTCCCTCAATCAACACCTCCAATAATAGGTTAACTGGTTGGCCCTCTCTCTTGCTGTTTGTGTGACCTTCCTATGTGTATATTGTCTGCTGCATTTGCCCCCACAACAATGATTTCAAAAATCCTTCATTGGTTATGAACCACAGATTTGCTGAGGATGGGATAAAGTGCTATATAAATGCAACTTATTTTTTCAGACTTTCTCTGGCAGGATAACATGATGGTCAGTTGTTCATTCCCTGACATGAACTGGCCTGTGATGGCTTTGTGTTCTATCCAGTGAACTTACAATAAATTCAATTCGCACACAGCTATGAAAGAAGAAAGGCTTGCATTTATATAGCACCTTTCACGACCTCCCGACATCCCAACGCACTTTACAGCCAATGAACTACTTTTGAAGTGTAGTCTCTGCTGTTATGTAGGAAATGCGGCAGCCATATGCGCACAGCAAGGTCCCACAAATGTGAAAATGACCAGATAATCTCTCCACTCTGAGGCTCAAAGTCACACAGATCTGGGAAAAAGTGCTGCAAGGCCAGCATTGTAACTGTTTGCGAAAAATAGTTTTCTACCTGATACCAATGTCTGGATATTGCATAACCAACCACTAATACATTTTTCTTCCTTGTTCTAGTCATAATGGATAAATACCAAGAACAACCACATCTACTGGACCCACATTTGGGTAAGATCATATATGTTTGAAGGGACTAAGTTCTATTCTTCTAGTCAGTGTGTAAGGAAAAGATAGTATAGGTGTAATGTATTCCACATCAAATACTCCAGCATAAACAGACAACCTTTCTATTTGCTGTATGTACTGACATAAGCACAATGGGCCTAATTACTTTATCTGTACTTTAAGATTTATATAATTCTGTGTTGTCACAGTGACATAAAAATTCACAAGTATTTGATGTAAAATTATTTTGAGGTGAATAACTTCTTAGACATGTAACCGTTTTTACATCAGAGGTACAATGATATGTAATGGGCCAAAGATTGCGGTGGGGCAAGTATCTCCGGAGTACGCCTCCAACACACCTGCTGGCAGCGAGGCTGCGAAAACTTGCGCTCTCAGGCCTCTAGTCACAGGGCACAGTAATGGCCCAGGGACGCAGGTGGTGCGGAAATGTACCTGGGATCACCTGGGTCTGGTCCTCTAATCACAAAGCAGAATTCTATTTTAATAATTTCTTAAGGGAATCCCGCAGTGATATGGAATGGAATTCCGAAATCTGATCTACTTACAATTTACAAAATTGGAATTTTATTTGTAATTACCTTCATTCCACCAACTTCACAAAAAATATTATTTTTTAATAATTTTAGACATTATTAAAACTGTAATCTGCGTCAATATTTGCATAAACTCTCTTGATGCAGTGTATATACATAATTTACCATATGAAAGTGTTTAAAACATGCCTGAGAATATCCCTTTACGCTGATGCTAACAGGCCCTGCCCCTGTTTGCGTCAACTGTAATATTTCCGTGTGCAATTGTTAACCAGTCGGTGGGCAAATATCCAATTCTGCGCCTGCAATTAATTTATCGTGGCTTGCGCAGATGGCCTGTCAAAGCGTACATTGACAGGCCGCAAGTTCCAGATTTCGCGCATGTAGAATCCCGAATTTGTGGTGGATTTTGAAGGAGGTATGGCAGCTACTCTGAGAGTACGTCGCCATACTGACTGCAAAATCTGGGCCATTAGCTTTAAATTATCTTTAACTTAGTATCTTACAGAAGGGGGCCATTCGGCACGTGCACGTGCTGTTTTTTTTTTGAAAGAACTGTCTACTTTACATAAGAACATAAGAATTAGGAACATGAGTAGGCCATCTAGCCCCTCGAGCCTGCTCCGCCATTCAATAAGATCATGGCTGATCTGGCCGTGGACTCAGTTCCACTTACCCGCCCTCTCCCCGTAACCCTTAATTCCCTTATTGGTTAAAAATCTATCTATCTGTGACTTGAATACATTCAATGAGCTAGCCTCAACTGCTTCCTTGGGCAGAGAATTCCACAGATTCACAACCCTCTGGGAGAAGAAATTCCTTCTCAACTCGGTTTTAAATTGGCTCCCCCGTATTTTGAGGCTGTGCCCCCTAATTCTAGTCTCCCCTACCAGTGGAAACAACCTCTCTGCCTCTATCTTGTCTATCCCTTTCATGATTTTAAATGTTTCTATAAGATCACCCCTCATCCTTCTGAACTCCAATGAGTAAAGACCCAGTCTACTCAATCTATCATCATAAGGTAACCCCCTCATCTCCAGAATCAGCCTAGTGAATCGTCTCTGTACCCCCTCCAAAGCCAGTATATCCTTCCTTAAGTAAGGTGACCAAAATTGCACGCAGTACTCCAGGTGCAGCCTTATCAATACCCTATACAGTTGCAGCAGGACCTCCATGCTTTTGTACTCCATCCCTCTCGCAATGAAGGCCAACATTCCATTCGCCTTCCTGATTACCTGCTGCACCTGCAAACTAACTTTTTGGGATTCATGCACAAGGACCCCCAGGTCCCTCTGCACCTCAGCATGTTGTAATTTCTCCCCATTCAAATAATATTCCCTTTTACTGTTTTTTTTTCCCCAAGGTGGATGACCTCACACTTTCCGACATTGTATTCCATCTGCCAAACCTTAGCCCATTCGCTTAACCTATCCAAATCTCTTTGCAGCCTCTCTCTGTCCTCTGCACAATCCGCTTTCCCACTAATCTTAGTGTCATCTGCAAATTTTGTTACACTACACTCTGTCCCCTCTTCCAGGTCATCTATGTATATTGTAAACAGTTGTGGTCCCAGCACCGATCCCTGTGGCACACCACTAACCACCGATTTCTAACCCGAAAAGGACCCATTTATCCCGACTCTGCTTTCTGTTCGCCAGCCAATTCTCTATCCATGCTAATACATTTCCTCTATCTTCTGCAGTAACCTTTATCTGCTGCAGTAACCTTTTGTGTGGCACCTTATCGAATGCCTTTTGGAAATCTAAATACACCACATCCATCGGTACACCTCTATCCACCATGCTCGTTATATCCTCAAAGAATTCCAGTAAATTAGTTAAACATGATTTCCCCTTCATGAATCCATGCTGCGTCTGCTTTATTACACTATTCCTATCTAGATGTCCCGCTATTTCTTCCTTAATGATAGTTTCAAGCATTTTCCCCACTACAGATGTTAAACTAACCGGCCTATAGTTACATGCCTTTTATCTGCCCCCTTTTTTAAACAGAGGCATTACATTAGCTGCTTTCCAATCCGCTGGTACCTCCCCAGAGTCCAGAGAATTTTGGTAGATTATAACGAATGCATCTGCTATAACTTCCGCCATCTCTTTTAATACCCTGGGATGCATTTCATCAGGACCCAGGGGACTTGTCTACCGTGAGTCCCATTAGCCTGTCCAGCACTACCCCCCTAGTGATGGTGATTGTCTCAAGGTCCTCCCTTCCCACATTCCTGTGACCAGCAATTTTTGGCATGGTTTTTGTGTCTTCCACTGTGAAGATCGAAGCAAAATAATTGTTTAAGGGCTCAGCCATTTCCACATTTCCCATTATTAAATCCCCCTTCTCATCTTCTAAGGGACCAACATTTACTTTAGTCACTCTTTTCCGTTTTATATATCTGTAAAAGCTTTTACTATCTGTTTTTATGTTTTGCGCAAGTTTACCTTCGTAATCTATCTTTCCTTTCTTTATTGCTTTTTTAGTCATTCTTTGCTGGTGTTTAAAATTTTCCCAATTCTCTAGTTTCCCACTAACCTTGGCCACCTTATACGCATTGGTCTTTGATTTGATACTCTCCTTTATTTCTTTGGTTATCCACGGCTGGTTATCCCTTCTCTTACCGCCCTTCTTTTTCACTGGAATACATTTTTGTTGCGCACTATGAAAGAGCTCCTTAAAAGTCCTCCACTGTTCCTCAATTGTGCCACCATTTAATCTGTGTTTCCAGTTTACTTTAGCCAACTCTGCCCTCATCCCACTGTCGTCCCCTTTAGTTCCACATCCCAGTTTTCGCTCCATAACCCTGCAAATTTGCCCTCTTCAAATACATGTCCAATTGCCTTTTGAAAGTTTCTATAGAATCTGCTTCCACCACTCTTTCAGATAGTGCATTCCAGATCTTAACAACACTCTGCGAGGAAAAAAAAATCTCTTAATTTCTGCTCTAGTTCTTTTGCCAGTTATTTTACTGTGGTTTGGTGTGTACAGAATATGTAATTTTGAAGTGCGTGATATCTGATAATATTTCACTGTGGATGACTCCAAAACATTGAAGTCACAAATGAACCATATGGATGATGTTGACTAATTAGATGCATATAGGGTTTATGTTATAGCCAGCAGTTTGATACAGGTAGTAGCTGAGTGAATGAGACAAGCAGCTCAGAAATGACAAAAGTAACATTATTTAATCATATTTTATTCGTGTAAAGAGTAATTTTTTTGTACATATTATGGACATTGTCATAAATATTATTAGTTTGATTTTTGACCTGCATCCTTCCTGTTCACCAATCCATGTCTGCCATCTTGAAAGCTAGCTTAAATCTGATGATCTGTTTTCCACATCAAGTTTACATTTCCAGTTTTGTTGCTTGCTTTCATTTAAACCTGAAAATCTTAATGCAAAACACAGTCTTACTGCTGACACTTACTGCTGGTTGCTTCAACTTCATGCTGAATGAAGGGTGTCATACAATCATATACCTTTTGTTGCACATAGTCATTTCAATGTATTCCTGTATGCCTGCAGTCTGTTAATATATCTGTCAGTCTTTTGTTACCACTTATTAGATTTTTCATTTACACTTCTATTCTTCTGCCAAATTTGACCTCTATTTTGGCTGTTTCGATTTCCATGACATTTTGTATCACTGTGAGGAAGGAAGGGAGGTTTTTTTAAAAACTAGAAACTATCTTGAATAAATATTGTACTAGGACAGAATTTTAATCCCTTTAGAATACCACCATCATTGAATCAACTTGTATAAAAACAGTGAAGACTTTGTATATTGACCCGGAATATGTGATGGATAATGATGGCAAACTGTTAGCGTTCGCCCTCATTACCCCTCTGAAACTAACCGCAACTTCAGGATTTAACGTATGCACATCTAAATGCAGCCAGTCAGTCACTGCTCTGATACTGGCTGCACAGTGGAGCCACCACTCCCCCCCCCCCCCACCCCATAGCTGGCAATCAATGAATCTGATGAAAACTTTCCAAAATAATATCACTGATAAATACTCCGTTAAATGTTAAGCTTTTTTGGATTAGGGCAACTGGAGTTTTAACAGCACATTTACTGGTAACAAGCGTCTGGCTTTAAACTAATAAAACTAATTTTTATATTTGTGGAGTGTCAAATTTCTCCATTATAATAAAAATTACAATTTTTAATAAAGGTAAAAAAAAACATTTGTTTTGTCATCTCCGTGTGAAAGTCCCAATCGTTATTTTGCTCTCTAACATTAAAAATCCGGAGAAAAGCAGCTTCTTGTTTCCTATCTGAGAATTTTTCAATGTGATTGGCTGCTTCTAGTTTGTTGTCATCACTGCAGCATCGCTAGCTTATTCATGTGTTAGCAAGAATGCTCCGAGCCACAAAGTTCTCCATCGCTGTTGTCAGTTCTACTGTATGATTGGCCATTAGGGACTGCAATTAGATGGGGCAAGTGTTTCCCCAGTGTTCAAAACCGCTCACTATTGTTTGATAGCGTAGCTCGTGAACCATATTGAAACTTTCTAAACCTCAGTCCTGCAATACTGAATGATAGGGGTAATTCACTAAACTACAGATTGAACAAAAATGCATTTCGACATAATTTTGTTTGCTAATTACTAAATTAAAGTGAGACTTTTTATAGTCTAATGTCACAGACTCTCTTCACATTCAAATCCTCTTTAATTTCACATGCTTAACCCTTAGATGTTGCCAATTTTAGGAATTTATGTTTCCATGGACCAATTGGTTCTGTTGTTTTCAGTTAATATATTGTGACACTCAAGTAAATATTATATTCGTAAAAATAGTAAAGCAGGAATTGCTGAATTACTGTAATATTTATCTCATGACTAAATTAAATACATAAAACACAATTTTACATAAAAATAAAGAAACAACTTTTCCTGTGTTGATCCTGTAATTTCTTTTTTCCTTCTGTTCTCTTCCTCTCCATTTTAACTTCACCATTTCGCTTTTCTATTTATTCTAACTCTATTCTACCTGTTCTAATCTTTTTTTCTTTATCTTTTTATATTGTGTTTTTCATGCCCTATGGTACCACCGTTTTGGAGGACTTTTTTTTTGTAAAAAGAGAAAGGTTTGCAGTCTGAAAACTAGCTTTAAGGCTGATCTTCCAGTCAGTGAAAAGCCTTGTTGGTGAAGATTGACTTTACCATATCATAAATGCAATCAGGTTAATATTTAGATGTGAAAATCACACAAACTCATCAGTGGTGTCTGGAGGGTGAAATTCAATCAACCTCCATTTTTTCTGATTTCAACTTAACTTATTTTATAATTATTCTATATATTTAATTTTATTTAATATAATTAATCTTGATTTACTGATTCTACTATTGTAGAATCCTTATTGTAATTACCATGTAAATTTAATTTAGTTTTTTAGTTTTTTTGCTTGTATCTATTTGCGTGCGCATTTTAGCTGCCGCTTCAGTCCTGAGCCATTGACTTCTTTTTACACGTCTCCTGCTTTTTCTCTCTTTCCCTCCCTGGTCAGTATCTAATGTTGATATGCCCTTGCCATCCATGATCTTATCGTGGATGACTGCTTTGACATCATGGACCTAACTGAAACTTGGCTGAGGGATAATGACACATTACCTTTAATCAAAGCCTTCCCTCCCGGCCATACCTTCCACCACTTGCCGCACCCAGACCACCGTGGTGACGGTATAGTTCTCACCACTAAATCATACCTTGGTCTGTTTCCCTACTGCTCTGGCAATTTCATCTTTTGAACATCTCGCCTTATTCCACCCCTCTCACCTATCATTCAAAATTCTCGTTCTCTACCGCCCACCCAAATATGCTAAAAACATTATCACGGATATATCCTCACTGCTTTCCTCCCCCAGCCTATGCACCGAATGACTTCTCATCCTCGGTGACTTCAACCTTTTCTCAATTCATCATGCTCTCTCTCCTCTGAGTTCACTACCCTCCTGTCCTCCCTTAATCTCTCCCTCCATGTAAATTCGTCAACCCATATTCACGACTGCCCCCTTGACCTTGCAATCGTTCGTGACCTTGCTATTCCAATCATATTAATTAAAGATAAAGTAATCTTTGACCATTTTCTTGTATCGCTCCCGACCCACATCCCCCTTCCCCAATCCAAACCTACTTCCTTCTGCATCCGCCCCTGGAAAAAACTCTCCGAACTCTCTTGCAACTGCACTTATCAACTCAACACTGTCCAACCTTTGGCCGCCTTTTAACAATGACATTTCTTCAGCCATCGATCTGCTCAACCACACCCTCACCATCACCTTTGATGCCCTAATCCCTATTAAAAAGATTACTCTCTCCCACACTGGTTGTTCCCCCTGGTACAGCCCTCATCTTCACTCCCTAAAGTAAAAAAGAGCGCAGACTTGAACGGATGTGGCGGACAACTGGTTTAGCCATTCACTGTCAGATCTGGCGCGAACACATAAAACGTTATTCGTTCCTACTCTTGTCTACAAAACCTGCTCACTATTCCAGGATCATTCTGGATTGCAAAAATAACCCCCGGCGGCTATTCTCAACTGCTAACCGTCTCCTTAAACCCCTCTCCACATTCTCCACCACACTCACCTCCAACAACAAGTGTGAGGAGCTCATGGACTTCTTTGTCTCAAAGATTGAGACCATTCGATCAGCTGCCTCTGCGAGATCCCTTCCTTCACCTAGCCCACAGGGCTAAACTTCATCTGAGGCTCCCACCTGCCCTAGCCCTAAACTTACATCTTTCTCTAGTTTCTCTCTGATCTCCCTCTTGATCTCTCCAAACTCATCTTGTCCATGAGACCCACTTCCTGTTCCCTCGACCCTATTCCCACTAAACTGCTGACCACCCAACTTCCTTTTTTGGCTCCCATGTTAGCCGACATTGTTAACGATTCTCTCTCCTCAGGTACTGTTCCCCTCCTTCAAATCAGCTGTCATCACCCTCTCCTCAAAAAAACAACCCTTGACCCCACTGTGCTTGCTAGCTTTCACCCCATCTCCAACCTCCCTTTTCTGTCCAATGTACTTCTGCCTCCCAAATCCGTTACCATCTTTCCATTAATTCAATGTTTGAATCCCTTCAATCTGGTTTTCGCCCCTGCCACAGTATCGAAACGGCACTCATCAAAGTCACAAATGACATCCTTTGTGAGTGTGACAAAGGTAAACTATCCCTCCTCGTCCTTCTGGACCTGTCTGCAGCCTTTGACACAGTTGACCGCTCCATCCTCCTCTAATTCCTCTCCACCGTCGTCCAGCTAGGTGGGACTGCACTCACCTGGTTCCATTCTTATCTATCTAATCGTAGCCAGAAAATCTCCTGCAATGGCTTCTCTTCCCACTCCTGCATCGTGGTGTCCCCCAAGGATCTGTCCTTGGCCCCCTCTTATTTCTCATCTATATGCTGCCCCTTGGAGATATCATCCAAAAACACTGTCAGTTTCCACATGAACGCTGACGACACCCAGTTCTATCTCTCCACCACTTCTCTCGACTCGTGCTTGGTACCTAAATTGTCAGATTGCTTGTCCGACATCCAGTACTGGATGAGCAGAAATTTTCTCCAATTAAATATTGGGAAGATTGAAGTCATTATCTTTGGTCCCCGCCACAAACTGCGTTCCCTAACCACTGACTCCATCCCTCTCCCTAGCATCAATCTGAGGGTGAACAAGACTGTTCGCAACCTAGGTGTCATATTTGACCCTGAAATAAGTTTCCAGCCACATATCCGCAGTATAACTAAAACCGCCTTTTTCCACCTCCGTAACATTGCCTGCCTCCGCCCCTACCTCAGCTCTTCTGCTGCTGAAACCCTGATTCATGCTTTTGTTACCTCTAGACTTGATGACTCCCAACTCACTCCTGGCCGGCTTCCCACATTCTACACTACGTAAACTTGAGGTCATCCAAAACTCAGCAGCCCGGGTACTAACTCGCACCAAGTCACGATCACCCATCACCCCTGTGCTTTCTGACGTACATTGGCTCTTGGTTAAACAGCATCTCGATCTCAAAATTCTCATCCTTGTTAACAAATCACTCCATGGCCTTACCCCTCCCTATCTCTGTAATATTTTTCAGACTCTCAACTCCACAAGATGTCTGCGCTCCTCAAATTCTGGCCTCTTGAACATCCCTCATTATAACTGCTCAACCTTCAGCTGTTTGTGCTCCAAGCTCTGGAACTCCCTCCCTAAACCTCTACCTCTCTTTCCTCCTTTAAGATGCTCCTTAAAACCCATCTCTTTAAACAAGCTTTTGCTCATCTGCCTTAATTTCTTCTTTTGTGGCTCCGTGTCAAATTTATCTGTTTTGTCTTGTAAGACTGTTGCGAAGCGCCTTGGGATGTTTTACTATGTTAAAGGCGCTATATAAATAAAAGTTATTATTTATTCTCCACTTTTTAGTTGATCTGGAAAGAAAATTTCTTAATTTGATATCTCATTCTCCTCTTCGCATATCTATAATGTTTTTTCAAGAACATAAGAAATGAGAGCAGGAGTAGGCCATTTGGTCCTTCAAGCCTGCTCTGCCATTCAGTAAGATCATGGCTGATCTTATACCTCAACTCTACTTTCCCGCCTTTTCCCAATAATCTTTTGATTCCCTTAGTATCCAAAAATCTATCGCTAGCAGTCTTGAATATACTCTGTCCATGAATACTAACTTGCCATCTTAAGATCTTAAAGCTGCATTTGGATTTAAAGCAAACCACATTAGTGTTCTCGCATGATGCATTATATTTATTTAAAAAATGGGTAAAGCTGTATTTATTGATCTGAATATGTTTGGAATATAGTCTCTCTGGTTTGAAATGACTGAGAATCAAAAGATGACATTCAGAATGTCCCTTGAGGCTGTGTGAATGCAGACATAATGAGCCCAAGTTTCGGGCCGCGCCTAAAACGGCGCAGCCCGGATCTGGACACCTGTTTTTCGCACCACAAAGTGCGCCTAAAAAAACCTCCCTATTCTCCGGCTCAATGCAGGTCCTCTGGAGTTGGGCGTGGCGCAGCACGAGCTGTGGGGGGCGGAGCCAGGTCCCTGCGCTGAAAACAGTGCCGGGACCTCTGCACAAGCGCGCTACAGTGGGCGCGCATGTGCAGTAGCTCCAGGCGCCCAAAACTGTGAGAGGGGCCCGAAGAACGCAGCCCCTAGCCCTGGCCGAATGGCCTCACTGGGGCTGCATGGATAAGGCTCACCTCCCACCCGACCCCCGGACCCGACCCCCCCCCAGCGACCCGACCTCAGCTTCCCCCCCCCCCCCCCGCCCTCCTTGGCGACTCGACCTCCGCTCCCCCTCCCTGGCGACCCGACCTCCGCTTCCCCGTCCCCCGGCGACCCGACCTCCGCGACTCTCACCCCCCTCCGCGACTCCCCCGATCTCCACGACCCACCCACCCGATCTCCGCGACACCCCCCCCCGATCTCCACGACCCCCCCACCCCCGGGACCTAAGACCCGACGCCACCTACCTGTAAATCCAGCCTGAAGTCTTGGGCCCGACCGTTCAGCCTCCCTCTCTCCCTCCCTCCCCTTCCCTTCCCTCCTCACCCCACCTCCCCCTCCTCCTCCCCCCTCCCCCTCCTCCTCCTCCTCCTCCCCACCCCCCTCTACCTCCCTCCTCCTTCCCCCCCCCACCCCACTTCTCCCCTTCCCCCACCCCTCCCCCCTCCCCTCGCTGTCAGAAACACAGACACTGACAGTGAGAGACACACACACAGACAGACAGAGAGATAGAGACACACTGGGGGGCAGGGGGGGGGGGGGGCGTCCCAGCACACTGTTGGAGGACTCCCGGTGCTGCAGTCGGTGAGTAGAAAATGTTTTATTTATTGATTTTTAAAAATTTTTATTAATTTTTTTGGGTTGATTTATTGGTTGATTTATTGATGTATTTATCATTTATTATTGATGATGGCTCTTTATTTGTAAAACTGAAGTGTTTACTGTTTGTAAACTTCCCTTTAAACCCCCCCCCCCCCCATTCCCTACGCCTGATTTGTAACCTACGCCTGATTTTCTAAGTGTAGGCAAGGTTTTTCTGAGCATACAAAAATCTACACTTACTCCATTCTAAGTTAGTTTGGAGTATGTTTTCACTGCCTAAACTTTCAAAACGGGTGTAAGTGGCCGGACACGCCCCCTTTTGAAAAAAAATTCTGTTCCAAACTGAAACTGTTCTAACTGACTAGAACTAGAGCAAACTAAATGCCGAGAATTGCAATTTCTAAGATACTCCATTCTAAACCAGTTGCTCCAAAAAAACAGGAGCAACTCAGGCTGAAACTTGGCCCCAACTTGGCCTTTATAGCTGACTTGGTTGAAACTATCACGATGCAGATGGATGAAAATGCAATTCTTTGGATTGTCAATTCTTGCTTTATGTCTTGGGAGCTTTCAGAGGAACCTGTTTTATGATGCTATAAAGGATCTCTTGGTACTTTTGTGATGAATATCTCTTTATAATTTTCTTTTTTAACTACTTCTAGAATGGATGCTGAATATGCTGCTGGACATAGTGCGCAATGAGCATTCTCCTTCATCTCTTGTTCATCTTGCATTCAGATTTCTTTATCTCATCTCAAAGGTACTCTGCATAAAATATGCACTTGAAGGTTTACTAAGAAATCCTATTATTGTAAAGATCAAATATTGTAAGATTAAAATATTGCACTCGAAGCACTGGTTTAGATAGTTTCTGTCTCTCAATTCAGTTCTCAAGAGAGAAGGGCCTGCTTTCTGTTTTCAGTGTTTTAGCAAGATAACCTAATTAATTGGAATCCAGCTTCATTATGGATATGATAGTCATAAAAGGAGCATCCTAGTTAGCTTATGATTTTTTTTTTTGTAGTCAGCATAGCTACAACTTGGGAAAATGTGACCTAAATTACTAGCTGGGTTATTCCAAATTATATCATCTAAAATTCAATAGTTAAGTAGCCAGAATTGTCAGTAGGTTTTATTGGTCCGTGTCTTGCATTAGCTTCTTCTGGGACCAATCTGAGCAGAAAAATGTAAGAGTTTCAGGAACACCAAGGAGTACCTGTATGAAATAATGCTTCGTTTTCAAAACTAGTGTGCAGCATACTGTGTAGAAATGGCTTTAACCAAACTTTTAAATTTAGTTCTTTTTTATTGACTTGATCCTTGGTGCTGTTTCCTCAGTATGTTGCATGTTTCTTTGGCAGTGTGGCTAGTATATCACAGATAAGTCCATGTTGCATCACACAAATAATTGCAAAATGTCATAAGATATAGTTCAGACTATGGAAACCTAAATGTTAAATCTGCATGGAATAAGAATATAAACTCGTTAAGTTATTTTGATATTTTGTGTTTATGGTTTTGACCATGTTGGCATTTGGTTGACCGTTGTTTTTAAATACACCAATAAAGTCTAAATTGGTTCTATTTATTGAAGTTTATGTTACAATTTATTTTCCTGTCTATAAATATGTGTTACTGATCAGAATGATGTTCAGAATAAGTAAGCCTGAGGCTTGGGAGAGTTTCAGAAATCAGCAAAGGATGAACAAAAAATTGATGAGGGAAAAAATAGAATATGAAAGAAAACTAGCAAGAAATATAAAAAGAAGATTGTAAGAGCTTCTACAAGTATGTAAAAAGGAAGAGAGTAGCAAAAGTAAATGTTGGTCCCTTAGAGAAATTATTATGGGGAATAAGGAAATGGCAGAAATGTTAAACAAATACTTTGTACCTGTCTTCACAGTAGAAGATGTAAAAAGCATACCTAAAATGGTGGGGAACCAAGAGTCTAATGAGGGTGAGGAATTTAATGTAATTAATATAACTAGAGAAAAAATATTAGAGAAACTAATGGGACGAAAAGCCAACAAATCCCCTGGACCTGACGGCCTATATTCTAGGGTTCTAAAAGAGGTGGCTGCAGAGATAGTGGATGCATTGGTTTTGATCTTCCAAAATTCCCTAGATTCTAGAATGGTCCCAGCAGATTGGAAGGTAGCAAATGTAACACTGCTATTCAAGAAAGGAGGGAGAGAGAAAACGGGGAACTAAAGGACAGTTAGCCTGACATCAGTCGTCAGGAAAATATTGGAATCCATTGTTAAGGAAGTGGTATCAGGGCACTTAGAAAATCATAACATGATTAGGCAGAGTCAACATGGTTTTATGAAAGGGAAATTGTGTTTGACAAATTTATTAGAATTTTTTGAGGATGTAATTAGCAGGGTAGATAAAGGGGAGCCAGTGGATGTAGTATATTTGGATTTCCAAAAGGCATTTGATAAGGTGCCACGTAAAAGGTTAATAGACAAGATAAGGACTCATGGGATTGGAGGTGATGTATTAGTATGGATAGAGGATTGGTTAACGGACAGAAAACAGAGAGTAGGGATAAACAGGTCTTCTTCAGGTTGGTAGGCTGCAACTAGTGGGGGGCCGCAAGGATCAGTGCTGGGGCCTCAGCTATTTACAATCTATATTAATGACCTAGATGAAGGGACTGAGTGTAATGTATCGAAATTTGCTGATGATACAAAGCTAGGTGGGACAGTAAGCTGTGAGGTGAACAGAGTCTGCAAAGGGACATAGATAGACTTAAGTGAATGGGCAGTAAAATAAAGTATAATGTGGGGAAATGTGAGGTTACTCACTTTGGTAGGAAGAACAGAAAAACAGAATATTTTTTAAATGGTGAGAAACCTTTAAATGTTGGTGTTCAGAGAGATTTGGGTGTTCTCGTGCAAGAAACACAGAAAGCTAGCATGTAGGTACAGCAAACAATAAGGAAGGCAAATGGCAGATTGTCTTTTATTGCAAGAGGGTTGGAGTACAAGGGTAAGGAAGTCTTGCTACAATTGTACAGGGCTTTGGCGAGATACCTGGAGTAGTGTGTACAGTTTTGGTCTCCTTATCTAAGGAAGAGGATATACTTGCCTTGAAGGCAGTGCTATGAAGGTTCACTAGATTAATTCCTGGGATGAGAGGGCTGTCTTATGATGAGAGATTGTGTAGAATGGGCTTATACTCTCGAATTTAGAAGAATCAGAGGTGATCGAATTGAAACGTACAAGATTCTGAAGGGGATAGATGCTGAGAGGCTGTTTCCCCTGGCTGGAGAGTCTAGAACTAGGGGGCATAGTCTTAGGATAAGTGGTAGGCCATTTAAGCCAGAGATGAGGAGGAATTTCTTCATTCAGAATCTTTGGAATTCTCTGCCCCAGAGAGCTGTGGATGCTGAGTCTCTGAATATATTCAAGACTGAGATAGATAGATTTTTGGGGCCCAAGTTTCAGGCCGTGCCTCGAACAGCACAGCCCCAACCTGAACGCCCGATTTTCGTATCTATTCTCCGGCTTCCTGCAGGTCGTCTGGAGCTAGGCGCGACGCAGCACGAACTGTGGGGGGTGGAGCCAGGTCCCTGCGCTGAAAACAGTGCCGGGACCTCTGCACATACGCGCTACAGTGGGCACGCATGTGCAGTAGCTCCAGGCGGCCAAAACTGTGTGGGAGGGGACCGAAGCACGCAGCCCCTAGCCCTGGCCGAATGGCCTCACTGGGGCTGCGTGCGTTACCTCCCATGCCCACCTCCTACTTCCTCCTGACCCGACTCGACCCCCTCCACTCCCCCTCCCTCCTCTCCTCCCCCCCTCCCTCCTCTCCTCCCCCACTCTTCCCCCCCCCACTCTTCCCACCCCCCCCCCCACTCTTCCCCCCCCCCCCTCTACCCCCCCCCCACTCTTCCCCCCCCCACTCTTCCCCCCCCCACTCTTCCCCC